>NW_003315371.1:0-65344 GCF_000151505.1 Trichophyton verrucosum HKI 0517 | reverse complement strand
AAANTCAGATGGTCCGAGCGTCTCCACTTTATCCTTTTTCTTCCGCGCGCCAAAAGGAACCAACACCAAAGCAGCGGCCAGAAGGAAGAGAAGACGCTGGCTGAGTCGACTGCGATGCTCGTCCGGCAGACATACTGAGTGATGCCAATTGACAGGAGGAAGCTCTGTGTATTTGGGGCGGCGGTCGCTCTGCGGCTTGTCCTTATCCTGCTGTTCCCCGGCCTCCCCGACCTACTAACTGGCCGTGTCGAAGTGTCAACTCCGATCAGCAGCTTCAAGCGGCGTACGTATTACCAACAATTCCTCTCCTGGGGCCATGGAGGTACATGCTAACTCTCCTTTCTTCAACTATGCACAGTGCAGGAAGGCTTGTTCTTATATCTTCGGAATGTCTCCCCTTACGACGGCGGGGTGTTTCATCAGGTGCGCATTTACATTCGAGGCTACCATGTTACTCAATTTGCCAGCCCTTTTCTAACTAGGTACTGCTGCGGGATATAGGCACCGATCTTCCTTCCTCTGTTCTCTCTCATACCGCAGGCCCATGGATACACTATCCTGACAGTTCTTGTTTACACGCTGCTAGATCTCATTAACGCCAACGCGCTAATTGAGATATCAAATTCGGGCGAGTCGGTGGTGTCACGGCTATTCACTTCCCCGAGAAAGAAGATAAGATGGGATGGCATAGCTATTGTGATCGGGTATGGCGTATAATAACCCCCACTAATATATATTTGGCATCTACTGATTCTATTTCTAGATACCTGTTCAACCCCTTTACAATAGCAACATGCCTTGGGCGCCCTACCACAGCTTTCACAAACACGGCTATAATATATGCGATATCAAATGCTATTGCTGGTAGGAGCGTCAACTCTATGCTAGCTCTGGGTCTGGCCTCCTATCTCTCCGTTTATCCCGCTCTCTTGTTCCCACCTTTAGTCTTACTTTGCTATGATCATTATACTAGCAAGGTCAAGTCTGGAGGCAGCTGCGTACCATACGTCGCCTCGCACTTTCTCATTTTCGCCGCGGATATTGCAGGGTTTTTGGCCATATCATATGGCGTAACCGGTTACTCTTGGGATTTCCTCTCTGCTATGTATGGCGCGCACCTACTGGTTCCCGACTTGACCCCCAATGCCGGCTTATGGTGGTACTTCCTGATAGAGATATTCGACCCGTTCCGTGAATTCTTCCTAGGGGTATTTTGGCTGCACCTAGCAAGTTACGTGGGGGGTTTAACCATACGACTAAGGCGACAACCGCTTTTCGTCATGACATGTCTTCTTGGTATCTTCGCCATCTTCAAGCCTTACCCCAGCATATCCGATGTTTCGATATATCTGTCGTTCCTTTCGCTTTACCGACACATATTCCCTCGTATGTATTTCTATATCCGTCGTACCCTGTTAAATCCACTAACACGATCTAGTAATGCGCTATACCTTCCTTTCCGTCTCGGCTTTGTTGTATGCCAGTCTTCTGGGCCCGATCTTTTATCACCTATGGATATACGCAGGTTCCGGAAACGCCAACTTCTTCTATGCCATCACGCTTGTATGGAGTCTTGGGCTTTCTATCCTCGTTGCGGACTCTTTATACGCTGTTCTCAGGGATGAGTGGGACGAAGAACGGCCAGAAGTAAGAGGGAAAGAAGCGAGACAGATATGATGGTTTAACTTTCAATTGAAATCAGGGGTCGAGATGTCCATCTTCTCACTGCTATCATTCGTAAACGGTTGGGACATAATCATATAATCGTACTCTTTCATCTTCCCGTTCCGTAATTTGGCTGGCTTTGGTGAATTCGCGTCCTCCGTGAAACCAAGCCGTTCGTAGAATCTAATAGCACTCGTGTTAGACTTAAATACCGTGAGCATCCCCTTTTGAAGACCTATGTTCTTGCCAATGTCTTCGAATATTTGAAGTAACTGTTTTCCGACACCCTTGTGCTGTACCTCGGGGGCAAGGTGAATTTCATAACAGTAGAGAACCTGCATCTCGTCTTCCTCGGTAACCATGAAGGACAAAAAGCCTCCAACTGTCGGCATATCCAAAGTACCTTCGGTTTCGTTATTCTTTTTCAAAACAAGTACCATATATCGCATGTCTAACAGTTTCATTTCTAATTTCTTTTTGCGGGCAGACCAACCAGAGGCCGACTGCTTATATGCTGCCGAACTGGTAAGATATATAAGATCGTAACACGCAGTCATATATGGCTCAGGTATTGAGGCGGCAGTATAAAACTGAAGCGAGTAGGAGATGTGCCCAGGCTCTCCATGGGTATCATCCGAACTTGTAGTAGGGAGTCTGATGGTGAGATCCAAGGCATATGGCGGTATATACCGATGAATAAACTCGCTAAAAGGAGCTGAGTTAATACTTTCAACTAGAGACGTATGTTTTGGCCCTACAACCCTCTTAGCATTGAAGAGTTGGACGTTGGAAATCTGTGGGCTAGCTAGTCACCTTTTATGCGTGTTTTTGCTATATTAATAGGGCGTTCAGTAAGTTGGGGCGTCTCCGCAGACAGAGTTGGCTCTGCATTCCTTTTTCGTTTTTTTATCAGCATCGTCTTCTGATTCTGCGACAGATGGGCGGGTTAGTAGATGGTCGTAACTGAGTTGTAGGTAGGCAGGAAGCGCGGTCGCTAACAGGTTGAGTAACTAACAGGTTAGGCGCAGAATTAGTTAAGTTAACTCCTTAATTGCGGCGCGGCTAACTAACTTAGTTAAAAGTTTCAACACCCAGCTTAACTACCAGGTATTGCTTCCTTGATTCTCCATACCAAAATTTATTAGTGCTTAGCATTTTTATACCCTGTTCACAAGAGCAATAGAAAGCCTCCAGCCTTCATGACTTTACGCATCTAATGAAGAGCTGGCCATGCAAGGGACCATCCGACTGCTGGCTGGAGCTGCAAGGCCAGGCTCGAGGTTAAAATCGCCACCGCTGAATTTAGAGCAGGTAGGCCGTTTGCTTCGAACTGTCATACGCAAATGATTCAAGAGACTGATAGAATGCTTGAAGTTTATCGTACGCCAACGGGTTTTGAGCCTATGGCGTGAAATTCTGCGATCAACCAAAAGTGAGCAGCCTACCATGTACAAGAAGTACTTTGTCTTCAAGGGATTAATGAATGAGCCGCCGCCTGGATATTCAGGGATACCCAATTCCTCTACTAAGCATGAATTGAGATCATTCGCGCGCGGAGAGTTTGAACGGCATAAAAACGTCACGGATGTGGTATGTCAGAAAGTTCACGACGTTTCCTCTGGTATATAGACATGTTAGTAACTTGGAAGTAGGGTCATATACGATATCTACTCTCGGTATAGTTAATTCGAGCCAACGTTACGGAGCTATATACCTGTCAAGTGTACTGACTTTCTATGAATATAGACTGGAAAGACAGAGTTTGATACTATGAGACGGTATATAGACGAACAGATCGTCTAGCTGGCCGTGGGGGGTTCTCATTTATTGATTCATTCTAGAGATCTTTCATTTTGGTGTTATACACATGTACATTACCTCGCAGAGTAGAGCTCAGCTAAAATTGGGTGTATGCTCCCTTCCAAACCCTGGCACTACAATGGCCACGAACGCCTGTCCCGATTGATAGTATACAAATTGCGGATATTGACGACAACAATGATATCCTCGGTCTCTACTTCGAGCCCCATGAGAGATTCTTCACAGCTGAAAGTACACCGCCTGAACCGCCGTCCTTTTTGTCGCCGGATTCCTTGGCTGGTTCCTCTGAGGCGTCGCGCCCTGCGGCGTCCGGTGCCGAATCTGCCACGAAGGGCTTCACTTCAACCCCCTTTGCGGCCTGTTCGATGGTAGCATGTCTGCTCTGCCAGTCCTTGTCCTCTTGTTCTCTTATTTCTAGTTCTTTCAGCCAGGCATCCCGCTTCGCCTGTTGTTTCTTCAGGTCCATGGCCTTTTCCAGCTGTTTTCGCTGGTCCCGTTCTGTCTTGTAGTACACACTGCCGGCGCATACGGCGAGTAGAGTGAATGCTTGTGCATATATACGGGCGCGGAACATGCGATTGACTTGTACGGAATCGCCCATCTTCATAGACCGGTATGCCCGGAACAGGGCATAGCAGGTGGCACCGATTCCTATATTGCAACCACGGGCCCGTCAGTAAACAGATACCGTTCACCATAAAGAATACTTTCCGTACAACCCATGTAAAGGAAAGCGAAGGAAAAAGAAGACTCACCCAGAGGAACCAGTGGCTCTTCTTTTAGTCGGCGGCCCAGCTTCTTCCAGGCATTGTCCTGGAAAAAGTCCCTATGGCACAAGGTCAGCTCAGCTCGGGCCCGGCGCGGAGAAGAGAGAGAATCGCAGGTAAAAAGAAACTTACGGGTCGTCGTCAAACGACGATGGCAACGGCTTATCGCTCATTGTGCTCAACGGTCCTCCTTATGGCCTGATATGAGGCAGAGGGACTACTTTGCTGTCTGGATCGAACTACACAATAAGCCATACCCATCCACAGGTGGACCACCAAAGATAGCAGCGGAATTTTGTAGGACCGAGGCCTCGCTGTTAAATGGAAGTTGACGCTCAGTCGTCCCAGCATTTGACAGTCTGCGTTTTGAATATTTGATAGAAGTGTGCTATATTCTGCTAGAGATATTGTATGACACGGTGTAGCTTGGTGAAGTCGCTGAGCCGAATAGCCAATAACTATGACTGCAAATATCCGGATCTGACGATTTGACCCCTTTTACCTAGACACCAGGTAGCCAGGTTGATCACGCTTGACAATCATAGAGACGCTGGAATCAGCATTCATGACCTGATATGCCTGGACTCTCTCTCTCTCTCTCTCTCAATGTCTCTGCCGGGCAGATGGCTTCCCTCCCGCTCTCCATCGAGCAGAGAGCAATGGAAGGATTCGGTGCTTTGATAGATGCCGCATTGCGCGTGCCGCACACCTGCCAGCTCACTTGCATGCACCTCAAGGAGGATAAAGGAGTTACGCGGTAGTTAGATGGAAGATCCCCATGCATGCATGCCCTTGAACGAATAGTTATATCGCGAATATAGTTATCGGGTGGAAACCGACCTCAGTGGCGCTCGTTTCTCTAGCACAAACAAGCGATAACCAAGTACTTTTTTCCAGCCATCAGAAGCAGTTAACGATTGACTGATTCCCCTCTCGCTAACGCCCCTTCATCCTCGTCGCTGTCAATTCTATGTTTGCTGGCTACCGTACTTCATGCATGGCCTGCTCCTCCTTCATCGCCCAAAAGCCCGCAGGCTAGTTAAGTTCGTTCGTTAGTTAGTTCGTTAGGCCCTAAGAGGGAAAAAAGAAAGAAAATTGCATCATAAGTAGAATTTTAGTGAGCAAAAAGTGTTAAGGACTTCCCTAAGCTAAATATAAAAATAAAATACTCGGTCGACGAGCTAGAAGAGTCATAATCCTTGCCTGTCTAGCTATCTATTCACCTGCAAGGCCAGCTCGCATTTACCGTTTTTTCCCCTTAGCTATTTAAAACATTCGGAGTTCGTTGATAAACGCCGCAGCTTGTTCTCATAGCTACCCAATGGAGACCGCAATGGGCGACCAACTACCAAGCGGCGCAAAAACTCCTACACGGAACACCCTCTCGCTGACCGAGTACACTGCTACTCCCTCTCCTCCCTCCAAGTCAGAGGAATGCCCGCCAGAATGGGATATCCCCGAGGGGTTCCTGCTGCCAAACGGATACCCAGATGTATGGTCGACAGCTCGAGTTTTGGTAGACATGGCATGCTAACAAGTGGCTGCAGTACATACGGCTCATTCTGACATCTCGAGTGTATGATGTGATTCAAGAAACGCCTCTTACACATGCTGTCAACCTCAGCAACCGGCTAGAATGCAAGATCATGCTGAAGCGGGAGGATCTCCTGCCCGTCTTTAGCTTCAAGCTCCGGGGTGCCTATAACAAGATGGCCCATCTACAGGGAGAGAAGCGGTGGAAGGGAGTCATTGCTTGCTCTGCTGGTGAGATCGAAGCTGCTATACCTGTATACGCTTTTGCCCAGGTAGTAGTGCGTACTGACATTGTATGACTAGGAAACCATGCCCAGGGTGTTGCATACTCTGCACGCCATTTAAAGATCCCAGCGACAATCGTCATGCCATCAGGCACCCCGGCAATTAAACACAAGAACGTCTCGAGGTTAGGTGGGACGGTCATCCTCCACGGACAAGACTTCGATGCTGCGAAGGAAGAAGCGCAGAGGCTCGAGAAGCTCCATCACCTCACCAACATCCCGCCGTTCGACGATCCGTATGTCATTGCTGGACAAGGCACATGCGGCATGGAACTTCTCAGACAAGCGAACTTACAAAACTTAGAAGCTGTCTTTTGCTGCGTTGGAGGAGGCGGTCTGATCGCCGGTATAGGTACCTACATCAAACGTATTGCGCCCAATGTCAAGGTTATAGGAGTCGAGGCTGTTGATGCCAATGCCATGAAACAATCTTTGGAGACTGGAACACGCATCACACTCAAGGAAGTTGGCCTATTCGCAGATGGTGCTGCCGTGCGAGCAGTGGGCAAGGAGACTTTCCGGCTCTGCAGAGAGGTGGTAGACGAAATCATCGAGGTATCAACCGACGAGACCTGCGCCGCAATCAAGGACATGTTCGAAGACACTAGGTCAGTCGTCGAGCCTGCGGGCGCCCTGGCGCTAGCTGGCTTGAAGAAATACATATCGAAATACCCATCAAAGAATCCGAACAGAGAGCTAGTCGCCGTTGCGTCCGGAGCGAATATGAACTTCGATAGGCTTCGTTTTGTGGCAGAGCGTGCCGGCCTTGGAGAAAAGAAAGAGGCTTTGCTACGTGTTTCTATTCCCGAGCAGCCTGGCGCCTTTGCCAAACTTATAGATGTTGTAATGCCGCATTCTGTCACAGAGTTCAGTTACCGGTACTCTGGTAAGGAATTCGCCGATATCTTCATGGGAATATCACTTTCTACACCATCAGATGCCCACGATTTGCAAGCCCTGACCGCTCAGATTCGAAAGGGGGGCATGGAAGCATCAGATTTGAGCAATGATGAGCTTGCAAAGACACATCTTCGATATCTTGTTGGTGGACGCACAAGTACCCCAGACGAAAGATTGTTCATGTTTGAGTTCCCTGAACGTCCCGGCGCTTTGGAGAAATTCCTCACTACCCTTCGCCCAAATCAAAATATCACCCTCTTCCACTATCGAAACTTTGGAGGGGATGTTGCTAAAGTCCTCGCTGGTATACAGTGCCCACCTGATGAAAGAGAAGCGCTAGGCGCGTTCCTTCACGATCTCAGGTATCCTTTCACCGAGTGTACGGAATCGCCGGTATATCAAATGTTCCTTAGGCAATAATTTTCATTCATGAACGCGCCTGAGCTTTTAATAACTCGTCTGCAAACATTTTAAAGAGTACTCAATGGAGTAATGGATGATTGGATTATCGGGCTTTCACAAACTGTTTCCGCATGGGAATGCGATTGGGGTATCCAAGAGTAGAACTTCTTAATTAAAGTATGCGAGGGCATATTATACCACGAACAATAAATGTGAATGATGACCCATATCGATTCAACTCGCAGCAATAGAAACAATAGAAATATATTACAATCTCGTAGGTAGTTAACAGAAGCCAACGTCTGCATGTTTTCGAATTGACTGGCGAAGGGACCCGGTCTGGATGGATTATATAATCGAACCTTAATTAGGAATGCGGTAGAATAAATTTCCGTAATGCCAAGACATAGAAATCTGATCGCCCTCGCGAAACGCTGGACGGCAAGCAATTATTAGCAAGATCTAAAGAAATATCAATTGGCACCCTTAACGAACAGCTCCTTTTCGTTGAAGCCTGTTGCAGGCACCTCGAAATATTCCAAATCCCTTGCAGCCCGACGACCTCGCTACCTAACCTCGAGTGACTGTTACGCTCACTCTCCCACACTCAACACCGGCACCATGCTGGGCCTTCGATCCCTCCTCTCCACGCCTTCGAAACTTCCACTCTCCCAATTCACATCAGTTCTTCCGCGGAGTATATGCCGAACTGCCTTTATTCGAGCCTTTTCGCAAGCCTCCGGGGCAAACCTTTCAACTAAGTCGATATGGAGAACTTCTGAGACCTTATCAACCGGGCTGAAGAATCTGTGCTCAAAAGGTGTACAGTCTTTTGGCCAGACCCGAGGAATGAAGACACGGTCATCCGTTAAGCGACTGTGTGAAGGGTGCAAGGTACGATATTCTAGTTATGGGGTGTGGTGTTGAGTCCACGATAGTAGATTCTCTAAGAGGAACTGCCCTTAACATAAGCACCATCATAAGAGATGGGAAACAAGGCTGTTACTAACTTATGTTGCTTTTCATTGTAGCCCGTTCGACGGAAGAATCGTGTGTACATTATTTGGTATGTTCGAGGAAATCAGCTCTTTCTGTCAGTATGCTAACTGCCATTTTAGCTCGAAGAACCCGAAACACAAGCAGAGACAAGGCAAATAGATGAAATAGATGTTGGAACTAAATGTATTTGTACCCATTTTTAAAACAAGGGAACTTGGGGGATTTGTGAACCTATAACGTGGTATATACCATCTTTGCTGCTGTTTTCCACTTCTTAAATGTGTATAATATGATGACCTTACCCAACCTGCGTTTAAATACCGATACCTTGTGCGCCCTGCATTGACAGTTCTCCAGTAGCGAGCTCAATATATCTTCCAGTCAGCATTTGATTCACTACTAGTGCATAGATATCAATTCGACGATTATATAATCAGGAACGATGACATCATGTGACTTTTCCCGGTGCACTGGTCTTGGCAAAAAGTTTATTTTTGAAGCTCCAAAAAGTTTTGAATTAAAGATTTGAAGATTGAAGATTTGGAGAAGCAAAGGAACCAATTGGTTTGAAAGGCATCAACAACTGCTTCAAGATGAGAGCCCACACCTTGATGCGACGGCCAGTCCGCGCGTTCACGAATCTCTCGCGCACCTCAATTCGATTGCAGTCGACGACACCGTTTGCCCAACGATGCCTCTTCAACACTCCACTCGCTTCCAACAGCACCCCCCTTCCCCGGTTTCCGCTGAGCGGACGGTGGGAGCCCCGGAGGTGTCTAGCAACTGCAGCAGAGATGTAAGCGTGTGAAATCCTCTGAGAGAACGTGGACCTGTGAACTCAATTGCTAATTATATTCTTTCCAATCGATAGCCTTGAGAAAGCCGCCAACCCTGAGGAACTCACAGAAGCCACAATTATAGAAAATATGAAGCCAGATGAAATGAAACATATGTCACGAATGCGAAACATTGGAATTGCTGTTAGTTACCCTCCTTCTGTTCCTAGGTAAACAGTCACTCACCAACAATAGGCACATATTGACAGCGGAAAAACTACTTCGACGGAGCGAGTCTTGTTCTACACCGGACGTATTAAGGCTATCCATGAGGTCCGTGGGCGTGATTCCGTTGGCGCAAAGATGGACTCTATGGATCTCGAGCGTGAGAAGGGAATTACAATCCAGTCAGCGGCCACGTTCTGTGACTGGGTCAAGAAGGAGAATGGCAAAGACGAAACCTACCACATCAACTTGATCGACACCCCTGGACACATTGATTTTACAATTGAAGTCGAAAGAGCTCTTAGAGTTCTTGATGGTGCCGTTTTGATTCTTTGTGCTGTTTCCGGTGTCCAATCGCAGACCATGACTGTTGATCGACAAATGAGAAGATACAATGTTCCCCGAATTTCGTTCATTAACAAAATGGACCGCATGGGCGCAAACCCTTTCAAAGCAGTGGATCAGATCAATCAGAAACTTAAGATCCACGCTGCTGCTGTGCAGGTGCCAATCGGAAAAGAGGACGAGTTCAAGGGCGTTGTCGATTTAATCAGAATGAAGGCAATCTACAACGAAGGATCCAACGGCGAAATCATTGTTGAGAAGGATGAAATTCCTGAAGATCTTCTCGACGTTGTTCAGGAGAGACGAAACAAACTGATTGAAACCCTTGCTGATGTCGACGATGAGATTGCAGAAATATTCCTAGACGAGAAAGTACCAACTCCGGAGGAGATCAAAGCAGCTATCCGCAGAGCCACTATTTCTCTAAAGTTCACACCTGTTTTTATGGGATCTGCGTTAGCTGATAAGTCCGTTCAACCTATGCTTGATGGTGTTTGCGACTACCTCCCCAGCCCTGCGGAAGTCCCCAATTTAGCTCTTGACCAGAAGCGAAACGAAGCTTCTGTCAAGCTTGTTCCATATGCCGACCTTCCTTTCGTCGGACTGGCCTTCAAGCTTGAAGAGAGTAACTTCGGTCAGCTTACTTACATTCGTGTATACCAGGGTACCCTGCGAAAGAGCATGAACGTGTTCAACGTGAAGAATAACAAGAAAATAAAAGTTCCACGAATTGTACGAATGCACTCAAATGAGATGGAGGAAGTTGCAGAAATTGGACCCGGTGAAATATGTGCTGTTTTTGGTGTCGACTGTGCATCTGGTGATACGTTTACGGACGGAAAACTGGGATACACCATGTCTTCCATGTTTGTGCCCGAGCCCGTCATTTCGTTATCCATCAAGCCCAAGAGCTCCAAAGATCTGGCCAATTTCTCCAAGGCTATCAACCGTTTCCAGCGAGAAGACCCTACATTCCGTGTCTACTTTGATCCGGAGAGTGAGGAAACCGTCATTTCAGGAATGGGTGAATTGCATCTCGATATTTACGTTGAGCGCATGCGTCGTGAATACCGTGTCGACTGCGTCACAGGAAAGCCTAGAGTGGCGTACCGTGAAGCCCTAGGAAAGCGTGTCGACTTCGATCACCTGTTAAAGAAACAGAGTGGTGGTCCTGGTGACTATGCCCGTGTCGTTGGTTGGCTAGAGCCATCTCCAAAACTTGAAGTTAATGAGTTTGAGGAACAAATTGTTGGTGGAAGCATTTCGGAGAAGTTCTTGTATGCTTGTGAAAAGGGTTTCAACTTGGCCTGCGAGAAAGGTCCTTTGATCGGCCATAAAGTCCTCGGCACGAGGATGGTCATCAATGATGGTGCTACCCATATGACTGACTCTTCTGAAATGGCATTCAAGAATGCAACCCAGCAAGCCTTTAGGAAGGCCTTCAAAGAGGGCGAGCCCCATATCCTTGAACCTCTCATGAAGATCGTTATCACCGCCCCAACAGAATTCCAAGGTGATATCATCGGTTTGCTGAACAAGCGCAATGCCATAATCAACGATACCGAAACAGGTGTAGATGAATTTACCATCTTCGCTGATTGCAGTTTGAACAGCATGTTCGGCTTCAGCAGCCATTTGCGAGCTGCCACCCAGGGTAAAGGTGAATTTACCATGGAATTCAGTCATTATGAGAAGGCTCCCGGTCAGCTCCAGTAAGTAACCATTTTTCAATTGCACTAGAATTTTCCAGGTGTTGAATACTAACAATACTCTTTGCAATTATAGGAAAGAGCTCATTTCTGAATACGAAAAGGCCCAGGCTGCACGACATAAGTAGGGCCTCGATTGATGTGCCATTCTAATATCCCTTGCAAGCGAGTTACCGCTGCTGCGCCCATTATTGGTACCATATATAATCTGTTTTATGTTTTTCCCCGATATAAAGCCACCCTCTTCGCTTTATTGTATATTAGATTTCTTGGGAGGGCACAGGATGGGTCAGTTCCTTCGATTTCCTCCTTGACAGTTTCTGCATTTCATGCCGTTTTCCAAAGCATTTATCCTAGCTCTCCTATTCTCCAATGCACCTGTGTACTATAGATTGTACAATCCCCTTAGAGCTCGAAAATGGCCTCTCTTTGATAACCCTAACCTCAAGGCGATGCAGAGGGCCAAATACGTGGCGAGGTTTGAGGTGAATATACACAAAAGATAGACCTTCCTGCTACAATAAATCCAGCTAATGATGAATCACAAATTATACGACTTGATAGATTATACTCTCTATTTCTTCTATATCCTAAGCTCTAGCAGTGTGGTTTAGCTCCGAACGTCTATATTGGTTTATCGAGAAGTCTCAGGAGAGCAACAGCAACGGTATTGAGAGTACCGATTTCATTATGACCTGTGGGATTGTAGCAGGGTGTTAGCGATTAGTACGGGTAGAAGGTAACAAATTAAGAGAATACATAAAGAACATCATACCTCCATATCTAACCCTTTCCCACCTAACTCTCTTCAATGCCTTACTAGGCCCATCCATTCTCTCCCATACGGTGGATTGGATGACTCCATCTTCAGAAGTATGATTGTGCGTAAAGGATCCAAGTTCAACAGCCATTTCCCCACCAGTAGCTGCGTCCCATACACTTCTACCTTCACGCCATGGAATATCACGGTCGTTGATAGCGTGTATAATGGTCAAATCAAATGGCAACAACTCGTGGTTTTGTGCCTGTTTTGAGGCAATGCCTGTCAAAGCAGCAAGTCTAGCTGCTGTGTCCCATCGATCCAGAAGGCGATCCAGTATGTATTTCTTTAGCTGTGGGTATTGAAGTAAAGGTGAAAGAATTGGAGGAATAAAACCCATGATGCAGTAAGAGTGCAGAAGCTGTGGGATATTAGTAAATGGTGCCATGAGAATGACTCCTGCAAATGACTCTTTCGCCTTTACAGGGGCGGGGCCTGAAGGATTTCCGAACGTATGGCGTTCAGCTAGAGCACTGGCAACAGCTGTTCCTAAGCTTTGACCTGCAATAACAATCCTCTTGGGGGATATCGAGAGTGGTGGTGAGGTTAAGTAGTTAACTACAGTAAGAGCATCCGTGATTAACCCTTCTTCGGTTGGTTTACCGGTAGATCTCCCAAATCCCCTATAGTCAAAGGCAATGACATGGACAGGTCGAGACGGAGTGGAGGCGGAGAGGAAGTTTTGATAAACTTTGGGACGATATCCAGTCCCGATGTCAGCTGCATTCCCATGAACTGCAATAGGGTATTAGTAGGGTGGCCCTTTAATAATATATGCATCTAGATACGTTACGTACGGTTCACAACGACCCTTGAGTTTTTCTCCTTTGCTAACAGCTGGAAGGCAGGTGTCTTGGTAATGTCATCTGGAGGCCCTGACGGAGGGTTCTGTAGAAGTAGATCCTCATTGTCCTTGTAAAGATGTGTGGGAATAATGTGCCAGGAGTAAAGGGTTTCATTATCAGGGGTAGTGAGAGTGAAAGGTTGGACCTGGGATTCTGTTTCTTGTTAATATGCAGTTACCAGTCCACAGAGCTAGGGGTATACATACTCAGGAACCCGAAACATTCGACATTGTTCAAATCAAGGCATTTTGATGGATTTATTCCATTGGAGTATAGTACGCTAGAAAGAGTATCTATCAATATATGCGACATACAGTGGTAAAAGGCGAGCTTGGATAAATACCCTCGTTGGATAGCTGGGTGCGTCAAGGACAGGACAGCTAGTAAATATAGGAGCCCGCTAGCTGCCAGAAGCCAGTAGGCCTTTTTGAAAATTGGAAGAAGCTCCATGAATCAAACAGTCGTACTATATCAAATCATCATCAGCCCGTGTTCTGGACAAGTCACCACGAAACCGATGTTTTGTACCTGGCGCACGTAGCTAACTTGATTGACCGTAGCTAGCAAAATATCAAGCCAGCGTCCTTGTCATCAAACGAGCGGGTATATATTACAGTATTATGGTGAACTACGCAGCCACCAACCGTGAATATGTACGAGAGTGAAGAATATCCTCCGTCGTCCTTTTCAAACAGCGAGATAACAAACTGATGAGCTACGCTAATAATATAATCAGTTTAGGTATTTTTTGAACTTCGGGAAAAAGGAGGCTGAAAATCACGAGCCAAGGCAAAAGTTCCGCGCTTTCGGGATTTTCGTTTTTAACGACTTCACCATCTCGCGTCGTGGCCGCACCATTGATTCTGCGTGCTGGGGAGGGCCTTTTTCAATCCACAACGAGGCTAGAGCTTTGTCTGTTTAGCTGTCAGCATGGCAGAGAAGCGAAAGCAGCCCGGACCGGGCAAGAATCGCGGTGGTCGGCCCCGCAAGAAGAGACTTGAAGACGCTGCGGAAGCCGCTCCATCTCCAAAGCGACAGCGAAGACGGGAGCCGTCAGCTACGCCTTCGAAGAAAGCTACTGCAACACCTGCGCCGTCTCTCCCAGCAGAGCTTCCCGCAGAAGAATCACTCCCTACCAAGATATCTGAGAATCAGACGCTACCGACCCTTCCCCGGCCGCAAACACAGAGCTCCCTATTAGATTATCAGTCATATGCAGACAGGTGCGCCTACATTCTGGAGACGGAGAGATATTCTGGATGAGTACGCTTGGAAGTCAAGAATTACGCTGATAATTTATTTGATTAGTGGTGTTATTTCTGCAGCGCTGCATCGATCGCGGACGAGATGGCTTCATGATTGTCTGTTCGAGAAGTACTGGACCAAACCATCAAAGAAGAAGAATCAACCTCAACCGACATTTCAAAATCCTCCAAAGGACTCAATGACGAAGTTGGGACCTTGTACGATGGTTATTGAACCGCATTATTTCGATATCATGCTCTATGCCGTACGACGACCGCAATCCCAACAGCCGAACCAGCAGCAGCAACAGAAACCTATGGTTCAATTACAGTATACGCCCCCAAGTAACTCGGGCCAGTTTCATGAGTACAATCCTCGACCACCTCCAGTTCAGGTGCCGCCAAATAGATCCCCCAATACCGTCCCTCCTCCTCAGCCTCCTCGCCATCCACAACAGCAATATCAGCATCAACAACAGCCGCCATTACCTCCTCCTCCTCCCGCCCCTCCGCAGCAGCAGCAGCAGCAACAACCCCGGCAGCCACCCCCGTTACCACACCATCCTCCCCATTCACAGTCCCAAGCGCCTCCGCCTACCACTGCGCCGCCTCCTGGACCCGTTCATCAACCCCCGACATCTCAACCTCATGGTCATAACATTCCCCAGAAGCCTCCAAATCCTCCACCTGGGAAACCGAGCACCGACCCTGTTATCCAGCTTCTCGCCAATAGAGCTGCTACCAACCCCGATCTAAGGGCTTTAATGAGGATAGTTGCGGATAGTCAAGCTGACCAGGAACAGCTTCGAGCCTTTCAGGCCCATATTGATGAAATAAATGCGATTATTGCTAGTAGAAACTCGAAGGACTCACAACCAAACCAATCACAAGCAAAGCCAGAACCCCCCACGCAGATGGGCGCACCTCCAACTTCAGCTAGCGCAGCACAAAACCGAGTTCATACCCCCATTGCGTCACGCAATCCAGCAGTGGCTCCTGGGCCAGTACCCTATCATCCTCAAAATCAACACCCTCATCCCCCAGGACCCCAGTACCCCCCTGGCCCTCCTGGACAGCAAGGGCCAAATTCGATTAAAACTAAACATACCCAGAAGGTACCTCCGCCTCAAAATGGATACTTCCGCCCTCAATATTCACAGCCAGTTTCACAGCCTGCAAGAATGGATATCAAAAACGTGGTCTTTGAGTTCATTCTACCCGCAGGCTCAAATAATGGCCCAACCGGAGATCGATATTTATTTCCAGAGAATATGATATTGGATTATTTTCCCGGGAATACTACGGTTATTGCATCTTTCCTAGCAATCAAAAAGATCGGCCCACCAGGATCTTCGACAGAATCAGACAAGAAAGCTCCTGTGAAGGTAAGGGGCAAAAAGGCCAAACTGCTTCAAGCTGCCGCTGCCTCTAACTCCGGTGACAGCCCATCCAAACCACCTGCTTCGCAATCAGAAAGCATGAAAGATACCAAAGGGACAGATGCAACTGCAACTGTGGAAAATTCCAAGACATCAGATGCCCCTGAAACACCTGATGATAATGCATCTTCAACTTCAGGAACCAAACCCAAAGCTGAGGAATCTAGCGTTAAGGAATACTACCAGCCTGTCACATTACGACTACATGCAAGCAATCCCAGAACCCTCGAACCTCTCGGGCGTGTTGTAAAACCTCCTGGAGAAGTGCGGGATTATATGAATGGTGTTATGGATAGGATTGAGCGTGCCGATATCGAATATCTTGCCTTCAGACTGCCACAAGAACACCGACGAGCTCGTGGTGCTGCAGCAGGAGACGAAACCTCTAAACTCGCAGGCCCTGCGCGAGGCGCTTCAAAGCTCAATGGAACAGAGAGCGAATCAGGTGTGGGCACTCCTCGGAATGGGGACAGAGATGACAATGGTAGCAAATCTGCTGAAGTACTGCAAGACCATTATGATCTTCCATCAGGACTTGTGCCTCTCAGACCGTGAATTCATTTTTATTTCATTTTTATTTTTTTTTTTTTTTCCTCCCAGTTATCTCTTATGCATTGTCGGCGTACACAGAACTTTCTTTTGGGTATTAGGAAGGGAGAAGCATCTCATAAATCAGCATGAATTAACGGGTAGAG
Source organism: Trichophyton verrucosum HKI 0517 (assembly GCF_000151505.1). Classification (NCBI taxonomy): domain Eukaryota; kingdom Fungi; phylum Ascomycota; class Eurotiomycetes; order Onygenales; family Arthrodermataceae; genus Trichophyton; species Trichophyton verrucosum. The sequence continues at coordinate 48,875 of NW_003315371.1, read as the reverse complement.
TGCATGTTTGGAAAGGCGTGGCTCAAAAATGAATTAACATTCTCGCAACTTAGTTATTATTATTACTTCATAAAATCGTTAAGACAGTCTCCCGCTGCTTGACCCCTGTAACTTCTCTTTTGGCAACCATTTTATCGACGTCTTGCTGAATCTCCAATGATCCCAGCCATTTCCAACAAGGCTCTCCCGGACTGTTCCTCAGAATCACCGCCACCAACATTCAGATGGATCTCCCGGCGTCTTTCAGCCTCGCGAGCTTCAAAATTCCAATTAGCCTGCTGGCGCGCAACAGCATCAGGTATATCGCCATTCGCTGTGGAGGTACGACTGTGATATGGTGACTGTGCAGGCGTGGGCGCCGTCTGAACAACTCCCCAGACTTCAATATTATAGATTGATATTTTAATCGTTTCACTTTCTGCTTTCGATGGGGGGTGCGATGGAGACCAACGTGCGATTCCAGGGGGAAGAAACACGCCCTCTTCATGACTTAGGCCATTCGACATGAAGAATTCAGCGTTTTCCAGAGCGGGGTTGATCCACAAACTGCCACTGCCTGCAGGTGTAGGGCGACTTGTGTCCATCGATGTGCGTGTTGGTGGAGGTATTTTGCAGCCAATAGCTATACCAGACTTAGTAGAAAACGATACCACAGGTAGATTGGATTTCAGAGAATTGATTGATGGAGATCCCTGCATCACTGCATGTCTGGGACTTAGTTGGAATAGGCAGGGTAACTGGGACTGATGAGATGTGTCATAGTGGGATGTTGATGTCGATGCGGGTAATTTCCAGGGTTGCGGAATATATGCTCCAACAGTTATTATATCGGCTTCGTCACCAGAAGAATGGCTATTGGAACCTGTTACCAACAGAATGCTTGGGGCATCCCAAGTAAGAACGTGATGCGAAAAGGACGTCAGAGATTCACCATGGGTATCAGAAGAAAATACTCCGTGTAGGCGTGTTCCATTCTGCAGAAGGTTGGGAGTTGGAGATGAGGTTGAAAGGAAGAATGAAAGATGGGAGATCACTGCGGAATCAAGAATGCAGGGTTTGAAAGACCCAGGAAGTATTACTGGCGGGTGTGAAGGTGAAAAGTACGACTCTGTCTTTGTCTGTTTCTCTTCACTAACTGAGCAAGTTCCCGAGTCCTTTCTCCTGGACAAGTCAAGATTCTTGCTGAAAAGCAGATGCTCAAAAAGTGGAGTAAGAGGGTCGAACATGTACGGAAGGGAGGTCGAGATCACCCAGTAGAAGGTCTCATAATCTATACCCTTGGTACGGTCTCCGATGTCGAACGAGGTAAGGATGTTTTCGACGCAGTAACGAGCAGGTTTTAAGGACTCCTCATTGAGCTGAGAGAAATACTCTGAGGTCTTTTCGCAGGATTGTAACGGGGCTATAACAACAAACAGCATCAATAACCGTTGGAATGTGTCAAATGAAATGTGAGCTTCGTAGACGGTCCGGTCAATGCGTTGGTCATGCTTAAACACTTCAATTGCGTCCAAGGACTCAAGTGCTGCAAGAACTAGGTCGTCGTCATCATTGTAATCGTCGGCATCATTCGAAGGCTTGTCAACTGAGAACCCTGCTTCATCAGATCTGGTTTCGGGTCGACCCTGATCGTTATCCGACTTGTCCCCAGATGTGATAGGAGAAGCTTCCTTTCTTCCGATATCCGCAAGACTTCCAAATAATAGTTTGATACGGTCTTTTTTCCCTCTACGCAAAACCTTGCCGTAACGGTCTGTCAACAGAACAATCACTTTCACCATGGCGTCAAAGGTGAGAACACTTGGTGCTAGGGTATTTTGAAAAGGGAATGCCCCAAGGTAAGAGACCATGCGAAAAATGACTGGACCTGCATCAAGGGTACCAAGACCAAATTTCTCGTCACCATCCGGTATGCCCAGAAATCTGGATAGAACTTCTTCGTTCCAGTAGTGAATGTCGCCTTGTTTCAATGCCAACGAATAAAGATTATCCTTCAAGTGGGTTAATTCCAGCGGTGTGAAGCATTTTGACGCGAACCGATGAGCTAGAATGCGGCTCATTTCCTCTAGGAAGTGTTAGATATGCATACTCATCAAAAGCTTCTGGCATTGTCCCGTAGACATATGTACATAAGTTGATCTAGACTTACCGGGTGACGCTCCATGACCACTGGTATTGGTTGACTGGCCAGCACCCATAGTGACGGTAATTCAAACTGCGTGAGATAAGTAGTCTAGGTACTATAAGGCCGTGTAGATATTGACATCCGTGCCAGGTAGTTACCCTGCTGGTTCGTTCAAGTACGGGGTGGGGATTGATATGGATACTAATCGGGGGGGGTTTTCCGGACGTTATATAATCCGCAGAAAAAGACGGGTGAATGCGCCCTATTTAAAAAATCCACGCTAATGCCATTTCTAGGCAATTTATCGTGTAATTGTTTTGATCAATGACTGCATATCAACCTTTTTGCTTCCCAGTTGCAGCCTTGAATGTTGTTTCTTGTTGCTTACGAAGTTGGCTTGGAACGCCATGTCACGTGGAAGTCGCATGACACGTCATACTAGTACGTTTTAGGCTAGCATGTTAGTCGTTCTAGACCTGCGGCTCTTCGTCACGTGGATGGTTCCTCAACGGGAGATAAAAATAGAAAACCGCTTTGTAGCAGGTAAGTAAGTATATTGCAGCGAGCTGTTATGGTTATGTACAGTCCCATATATGGATGCTTATACTCAAGGGACAGTATTTGAATATGTAAAAGTGTCATTGGTAAATCGCTAGACAACAATCAAACAAGAACCACACCGACACCGTGCCTCTTGCGCTCATCAGGCTCATTGTTGCTATCAACGCCACCGGCGATGGGTGCTGTTCTGTAATTAAATAGATAGTAGTGAAGCTGTCCATCTCCAGCACCAAACTTGAGCTTTTCGAGGAATAGAGGGTTATCATGCAATGTCAGGGCATTGAATACATCGAATTTCTCCTAAATATATTGGTCAGCGGGGAGGGATCTGGGATGAACTGGAGTGAATAGTGAAATTACCTTCTTAGCGATAATCAATGCGTCATTGATAAGCAGCTGCAGACGCTCTTTCAAGCCCTTTTCATGTTCGGCAAAAGCTGTCTCTGAAGAATAGTAGTACAAGTATGCAGCCCTGACATTGCTGTGTTTCTCGTTTTGGATCACAGAGGATTCCAGGGAATAAAATGAAAAAAAGTCCGTGATTTGATGGGTATCCTTGTCTTCGACGACGAATGAATATACGACAGTCTCCGAAGTGTTTTCCTTGTTAATGAATAGATGTTGGATCTCCTCCTCACTGAAAGTCTGAGAGAGCTCAAATCGTTTCATGTAACGGTTTAGAAGACTGGACACTGCGCTGACATCTTTGGCTTCCATTGGTCGTAGTCCTGGTGTGGCCGTCGCTGATGGCAGCTGGTTTCGTGCAACCTGCCGGGCTTTTGTAGAACCCGCTGGCAGACCGGAAAATCCGACTTCGTATAGCTTCAGCCAATCTAAAGCTCGGTGGTAGTAGCGACATGAGCTGATCGGCGTGGGCAGAACGATACCGACCGTGTAGACAGCTTGGAACACACCTCTCAGATAGCATCTCCGAGTTATTTCCTTTATCAAAACCGGCGCGAGACGCTTGGATCGTAGCTTTTTGTGGACACATAGGAAATCGATACCGACTGATCGTATTATTTTTCCGCGTACACAAATTTCGATGGGAATACCACAAATTGCCGCCACTAGCTTCCTGGATTTTGAAGCTCGAACTCCAACGTGCCAATCGCTAGTCCATCCAGGCGCCTTAAGTGCCCTTATGCAGAGTTAGCTAAGTTCATTGAACAACAAGAAGCTCATTAGTTTGGAGCACCAACCAGTTTAAAAAGTCTTTCGAGTAGTTAAACCGAAACATCTCGCTCTCGTCCTCCACGTAATGGTCTGTCAGGAGCTCATACAGCTCCTGCGTCTCTTTATCATCGTTCAGATCGAGGGTAACCCATTCAAACCCATCAATTAACGGACCTGGCGTCTTCGGTACAGTCTCGATATCAATCTCCTTGATCGGTCCGTCCACTATTTCACCCTTGTCGTCGAATCTTATAACCGGCTGAGTTTGCCAGAACTTATATGATGCCATATCCTTCTTGTTTTTCGGGTTGGCCGCAAGTCCGGCTAGCAGATCCTTGATGTCCATTTTCCGCATCAACTCTGCTGCCTTCTCACTATCCAGGCCGGCGAGTTCGCCCTTCAGCGCAGGATTGGAGTCCATCAGCGCCTGTGCCGCTTTCGTGCTGAGTTCTATCGTTGCTTTGCCCTTGCCCTTGCCCTTGTCGCCGCTGCTCACGGTGGTTGAGCCATTCTTGCCTGCACCGCTGTCGGGCACATCGTTCTGCTGGCCAGGAGCCGGCTCTGCGTCTTGTTTGTCTGCCATGCTGTGGTCGGCGTCTTAATTGTCGGCGTGCTATCCAAGCTGAAGGAGGCGTTGGCGGGGATGAGGGGCAGACGTTGGTGCGGGTTGGGCTTTATTTTAAAAAAAAGATTTAATTAACTAGGAGTTAAGTTAGTTCCTGGTGTCCATCATGTGGTTGTGACCCCTGGAGTTCCTCGTCTTTCCTTCTGCCGCGATTTCGTCATAGGCGCATTTCATATACGATATTCTTGGGGGGACTGACTGGGTTACACTTCAGCATTTCTCTGACCTGTGGGCATGATCAGGGGGTGGTTATTGTAGTATTTTATTTAGCAGCTAGCTATCAATTAATTAGTTAATATTAGCTAACTAGTTTACTCCTGCTCTACCAAGGTTAACTAGTTAACATATATCTACCATAGTTATCCACGTTGGAACCTTGGTTGAATTCTGGTCTTCAAAAAATAAGCAGGGAATGCCTATACAAGGTGCAGATATTGTATGTAGAAGAAACTACGTGTAGGTCAAGATTGATAGAGTGATCTAGTCGTGCGCATGTGAGTGATCGAGTGATATGAATTGTGGCGCTTGCTAGTTAAATAGAAGTGCTTCCAGGCCCTGATACCAGGCAGGCTCTATGTAGAAGATATAAATGTAAAAAACAACTCCCGTTGTGGAATCATGTTTCAAGTTGAATGAGAACACCGGGTTAAAATGCAAGCACATGTCGAAGTAAGTATGGAGCAGCCGAAAAGAAAAAAAAAAACAGCCTAGCAGTGTGGAATGCAGCTTCAAGCACCTTTGACCTGGGGATTCGTCTCTAGAACTTCAAGGAGGCCGCCGACAAGGTGTAAGCTGCCAGTGGCCAACACACTGACAGAAACACTCTCTGAGGAAGAGTCCTCTTCGTTGTGTGCTGCGGCTATACTGCGCGCAGTCTCCACGGCCTCTTCTATCGTAGCCTTGACTTCCACTTCAGTGTCTGGTGACAAGCTGCGCCATACCTTCGCTAGGTTATTCTGTACACTGAGTTTCTCAACATCTGAGGCATCAGTATTGATGCTCACGAGGTCTGGTCGATATCCCGCCTCTTTGAAAGTCACATTCGTGCAAAAGATGGCATGGGTAAAGACACAGTTGCCGGTAGTCAGCGCCTTGTGAAGGGTATTTGCCAGCGCAGTGCTGTCCCGCGTCTGCTGGTTAAAAATCAAGATGCAAGGTTTCCTTTTGCCTTCAGTAGCCCGCGTCTGCGTATATGGCAGACTTGAGAACCAGGTCCCAGCAACTTCAATACTATCGGCCGTATGTCCTCCGTCGATGTGCCAGACCAAGTCCTTTTCCTTTCTAATTTCGCATCGGCCACCTAGTTTTACCCCTTCGAGGCCGGCTTTGAACTTTTCGGGTAGAGGGGTCTTGTCGATGTACGATGGTACATCAGGGAAGCCAAGTTTCTTTAAAAATGAGCTACAGATAGCTACTGCCAGCTCTGCATTTTTGTTTTGAAACTCGCCTGAGAGGCCCAATGAAATCTTCCCGGGGGCGAGGTCCGGGTGGCCCTGTGCAACATGCAGCTGGGTTTTTCTTTCCTCCGCCCGTTTTCGAAGGACATCCATTGCAGTCTCAGGCTGTGGTGCGGTGTAGGCGATGGTTCCAGGCTTCATGATCCCTGCCTTATGCCACGCTATTTCTTCGATGGTCGAGCCCAACATCGCCACATGATCGATTCCCAGGCTAGTTATGCCTTCGACCACGGGATTCACCACAATATTCGTTGTGTCGTACTCCCCACCTATACCGCACTCTATAATCGCAGCGTCTACATTCTCCCTCAAGTAGGTGTGGAACGCCATTATGGTAAGAAATCGGAAGTAGTTCGGTTTCATATTCGGCCCTTTCGGATCCTCCCCTCTGGCGCGCGCATCCTCTTCCAGCAGATCCCATATTTCAAAAAAATATTGCGTGAATTGTGCCTCTGTTAGTGGGGTGTTGTTAATTTGTACCCTTTCCCGTACGAATCGAAGATGAGGAGAGGTATAGAGGCCGATCTTTTCAAACTTAGGCGTTGACTGTAAAGTTGAGGTATCCGCATCCTTTTTCGGAGTCAGGTATTGCGATAATATGGAGGATATAAATGCGCATGTCGAGCCTTTGCCCTTGGTACCGGCGATGTGTATTATATTCAATCGATCAAAGTCAGATGGCTATCAGTAAAAATGAATGTAGAATAACGGTTAGCAGTGCGCCTGGCAGCTTTTCGTGGGCAGTAAACAGGGGACTTCAGCAACGCACTTTGTGCCCTATTTTCTTGCACCACTCAATTGTTTCTGGTATTGACTGCTCATTCAGAACACGACCGGACTGGCGCATAGCATTAATAATGGAAAAATTTGTTTGAAGCGAATTCAACGCCGCAATAGCGTCCTGCAGAGCAAGTCCTGTGTCAGTCGAAAGTACTCCCCGCGGGGGACTGACCCGTGTGGACATGCGTAGGCTTACCCCATATGTCCGATCCATCGTAGAAATCTGGCGGCAAAACCGCGAGAGATAGTGAGTACGGGATTTAAAGACTATGTGAGACCAATGACTTCTGATTAGCATCGAGAGTCGTGAAAGGAGCTGCCGGTGTGTGTTCTGGTTCTGCGCTTGCTGTTGCTGCGTCTTCAATCCCTCGTCTTTGATGTTTCGGACCGAAGAGAACTTTTCTCTTAACTGCCGGAGCCTAACTAACTAGTTAACCTAACCATCCGCATTCCTGCAGGAACAGCCAAACATGCATAAAAGCCGAACACGTTAAGGGACTTTCATAGGCAAAGATAACCCACCTGTCGATGTTGTCGACAAGCTGTGGAGGCACAAGGCAGTATGATAACTTGTATTAAACATTTTTGTGACTATAAACTCGAATGAGCCGCAGCAGAGAAGAAAAGGGGAAATGCAAAAGGAGCTGCGTCTATGCACAATTGATACAAAAGAAAGGGAAGACAGAAAACCCGGTCTATAAATGTCCATCTACTCTATCCTCTTTTTGCCTTCTTCCATAAAGCCGAGTCGTGCGTTACTCACTCCTCGCTGGCGTCCCGTAGTCGGTATAAAGTCACCAATGAGCTTATCCTTGCTCGCCCGGCGAAGGGCTTCTGCATATCCTTCCGCTCCTGTCGCAGGGGTGTTGAGTTTCGGCCAGTTGACCTATGTATCAAATTAGCAAAATAGACCGAGAGATACCCGAAACCTGGAATGCTGACAACTTACATATAACATGCCGTGAGAATGTATGAAATGTAGACACCAGGCAGCAACTACTATCCAAAAGATAAGGAAGATTCTCAACGGCCATCCGGTAGAGTCTGGCAGCTGGCGAGTGAATGTAGCTACCAGTATCATAAATATTGCTGCCCCTAAGATGTATGGGATGGATTGGATAACGAGGGGTCTTCGGTCGGCAAATACATATGATGCAGTGGTGGACGGGAGGTAGGTTCCATGGAATAGATCAAAGGCGTCTTGCCTCGGTCCGTCCATAAAATTATTCAAGATATACCTGGTGATGGAGTTGTTGCCATCATGAAGAGCACCGGCCTTCGTTCGTTCACCGGTTCGAGTGAAGTCGGTCTTCAGAGCGCCAGTCCCAGAGTACGACTTTGAGACAACATCTGCGTTATCAGCCCACATATTTCGGAAGAGATCTCGGAAGACCAAATCATCATCAGTCTTCTCTCCTGGCATCAGTATGCCGCAATCGATAAACTGGCGGGTCAAGGTATATCGTCCAAGCATGCTCTGAACAACATTCGTTCGGTCCAGACAATCCATACAATTTGTTCGAACGACTGAGGATTGCAGTCTTCTAGCTTCCAGAGTACCTGATGGGTTACCTAACGACTCAATGCCACTGAAGTACTGGCCGCGCAGGAGGCCCTCGTTGAGTTGGTTCAAAAGAAGTTCTGCCCTGTGCCACTGCAGACCCTTGGTTTCATTGTGGAAATCGAAGTATATGTAATGGAGTCGGTCCATCAGCTGCTCTTTACTCGAAGATTCTAAGGTGTGCATCTTTTCAGGAGAGAGCATGTCGGACTCCTTTGCTTCTGTTGGTGAAGATAAAAGTAATCTCACCATCTGCTCATACGCCCTTTTCATCTGCTCTTCGCGACCCTTTTGATTGACCAGATTGACGAGGAAGTTCTCTCCGTAGGTCTCGATCTGGTCTGAGAAGTGTTTTCGAGCTGCTGAAGATGCGGCGTCCACACCACGTACGGCAAGTTTTGGAGTGTAATGCAAGTTGTTCACTTCAGCCCAGTAAACTGGAATACTTCCTCGGGTCTGAACAAATGACAGGACCTGCAGCTCTTTGTGGCTCTTCTCTCCAATTTTGCTGTCTCCCATACCCACCCCTCCTGCGAACCCGGAGACTGCTCCATTCGAATCATTCAAGATAGCGATTTGTTCTGTCTCGTTATAATTCGAGACATTTCCATGTTCATCAATTCCACGGGAAAAATATCGGGTGCCTGCTCTGAATCTCGAACGGCGAGTTATAAGAGCAAAGGTGAATGGGGTAGATTTGATTTTGGCTGTAGTTATGCGCAGCATGCCAAACATGACTGGCAATATATATGGGTCGACATCCGACGACTGTCCACTCCTGATCCCTGTGTTTTCGGATAGCCCGGTGCTAAAATCTATCAGGTCGGTCTGTATGAAACGGTTCCAAAAAAATCGGTCGTCCGCTCGTTTCCAAAGAGGCAGCGAAAGGTCACTCTGGGACTGGCGCTGGAAACTGTTCGTGATATCGAGCGAGTAGGAGTAATACATCGGCCCCGTGGCTAATAGTTTCTTTAGGAGTGCGAGGTAGGCATCTTCGTCTGGGTCGTGGAGAGGCGTCTCACGGAGAGGTAAGAATTCAGTCGCAACGACCTTATATACCATATGTCCCCTCAACCTCCCCATTGGTTGTTCTTTTGTAATGACAATGACATATTTATCTATAATAATTAGTTTCATTTCCCCTCCGTAGGCCAGATATCAAAGAGGGGAGCAGGCAGCCATACCAAGCTTCAGTTTGATAATACCCAATATTCCAGCAATGCTAGAGACTCGTTTTGCCTGGTGAGTAGACGCCTTCTCAAGTCGCAGGTCGCCTGTCGGTCGGTCTATGACCAAGCTATGAGTGGTGGAAGCAGAGGCCGATCTGAAGGCATAGCAGTGCGGCGAGGCGTAGAGATTGATGTCACGGAAAGGGAGATTTGGCGACATCTTTTTTCAGGGCAGCCCAGACAGGCTGGCTAGGCTTGAGTGTAGAATGATAATAATAAAAGGTATCTTCTATATTCAGAACATGGCCTATTGGCCTGCTGGCTTTTGCAGAGTGTAGCAGGGTAATAAACACGAAGCGCTTGCTTGTGGGTTGATGTCTTGTGGCCGACGCAGGAGGTTGGCGAAGCGCGACGCTAACTTAACTAACGAGTTCACCAAGTTTATGACGTGGAGCGCACTGCTTTTGCTGGGCAGTTTCAGCCACTGACTTGGTTGGCTATTTATATATCAACACGCAGGGGGGGAAGGAATATTAGCAGAAGACCGGAGACTGCTCGGTTGGTTTTTGATAAGAGTGTTAGAAGCATTCTCTACTTGATATGCTGTCGCGATGAGATCTTAACATACAGAGCAAGGAGTACTATTGCCGTTTCATTCATCACATCTCGACTACGACGATACCCCTGAGTTACTATGACCACAATAAAGTCTCAAAATGCATGGTTTATTCATGATTGCTGTCAAATTATCAAGTTGCAAAAACTACAGAGAACCTTGATGCTTGGTTCTTGATATTATGTCTTTCAAACGCCATTTGATACCCCCATAGGCATTAAGCTAGCTATCGAATATCCATCGCAGTAGCCATTATTTCATGGAGCATATATCCTAATACGCAGAAGATACCCTACTGAGCAGAAAGTCCCTGGAGAATGGAGGAGTTGGGGCTCAACGGAGTCTCACCAATTTCCATGCCTCTCCTCCTGGAAGAAAGGAGGAGCTGGTCATTCTTCGATATATCTGCTATCAACAGGACCGCAGAACGAGCTACAACCTCAGAGCCCTGGAGAACACCCACTGGTTGGCTTGACAAGCTCATGCTCTATTCCATCCAAGAGGGAAACAGACCGTTCATTCGGATGGAGAATCTGGAACGAAGGATCGAAGCAAGTTCTCGAAGCAGGCCTCGATACTGACTCAGTTCACAGCCATAAGATGGTGAGACGTACGTCCCACATGTGCATAGCACATATCCACGGCCACGGCGAATTTCGCACCAGAAATGATATCGACTCTATCTTCAAGGCCCGTTAGAGATTCTTCGGTATATGGGTTGGGTATGATAGCCGGAAAGTCGTTTTTTTTTTTTTTTTTTTATTTTTTTTTTTTTGTTAGGAGGCTGTAAATCGAGAACAGACTGCAAATAGAATAGGGTGTAATTGCACCAATGGCAATCGTGGGTCCATCTCACCCCTTTTGGGGGGATTTGATTCCGTCGCAATACTAATTAATTATTGATTCAACATTTTTGGACCATCTGGCAATCTATGTTGCAAGGCGGCATTGGACCACCAAGGTGAAGCAGACAAGGTTTAGCTGGCTTGAAAAGAATTCCGGGAATGCGATAGGTATGGATGTGTTTGTTATATAACTGCGATGGGTAAAGCGGAGGATAGTTGAGGACTTGTAATGAGTGATAGCGCAATGCCAGGTTGAAATTTATGCATGTAGATGTACTGATATTCATGCTGAAACCGATATTTCCAATCCTAAACCTGCAGGCAGTGAAGTGAAGTGCGATGAGACACCGAAACGCCGGGCTTGCAAGACATAGAAGACATAAAACGTACATCGGCCGCCGTGTAGGGTATATATAGATGTAACGACGGGTCCGGAAGATGATTAGTAAAGAAAAAGGAAAGGCAGGGAGGTGATCATCTCTTCCCCCGATACCGTCCTCGTGGATATCTGCCGTCTCGGCCACGGTTCTCTCTCCTCCACTCTCTCTCCCGCTCTTCCTCCCGCTCCTGTTCCTCTCTGATCCTTGCTCGTTCGCTTTCAATCTCCTCCTGCGTCTTTTCCACTCTGACGGTCGGTTTGGGCAAGTTTTCTGACCAGCGCGGATGGGCACCCTCAGTACACGTCTTCCCGGCAGGACAGAATCCCGCAAGATAAAACCGACACAGCTTCCTCCTCACATGCCGTTTGGCGCAGATAGGACCCAACGGACAGAACCCTTGATCATAATGTTCGCACTGCGGCAGCTTTGCGTCACCAGAGAGATGCTGATACAGGCAGTCATCCCCGTTGGGACAAAATCCGTTACGGGAGAAGGACTGGCATTCTGGCATCCGCCGCAGGTTGTACTCGTGTAGATATTCGCATTTCAGCCCTTTCTTGCACAGCCCCTTGAGGTAATGCTTGCATACCAGACTCCCATGCGTGGACGAAGGGGCTATCGCGGGAGACGAAGAGGTCGATATGCGAGATGGAGTCGGGTGTCTCTCTGCACACAGCGGGCCGAGCGGACAGTGGCCTTCACGGTAGGCCTTGCAAACCGGTACATCGGAAGCAAGGGCAAAGCTAAAGGATTTGGCAACGAAGTCTGAAAAGGCAAACTTGGTGAAATTGGGGTCTCGAGGCGTTCCGGGCGAGACTATTCGATCTGCGATTCTCTGGACTTCGGCCATGACGACGACAAACACCAGCGACAGCGACGGCGACGGATGGCTTGCTGTCCTCTCCTTTTCCCGCTGCGCTCTTCTGTACCAGCGGTCGGGACCTTGGGAGCGTAATTATAACATGAAACGTGTGTCTCGCGTGCTGGGCAGCCCGGTCTGGATGTGTATCTGCCTGTCCCGTTCTCCCAGTGTGCCTTGCAGAGCTCCTTGAGCTTGCTTTCTCTGCTTTTCTTCGCTTTCTGCACGTCTTTTTTTGGTCGTTTGTTTTTTTCTACTATTTTATTTTATTTTATTTTTTTTCTTTTTGGTTTTGGCGCCAAAAAAGCAGGTGTTATTATGTAATCATCATCACGTGAGGGTTTCTGATATAAAACTCTCGTTCGCGGATTAAGCAAGAAAAAGAGGCATGGAAGACGGGGAAAAGGGGCAACGGAAGAAGCGGCCGAGGAGGCAGATAAAACAAGAGCGAGGACAGGAGGCGATCGGTCGGCGATGGCTCCGTGCGATCACTGGGCATGGGCGAGTTATCGCAGCTGGGCGTCTAGACTTGGTCTGCAGCATGCCTCGTGTGAATACGAGAGAGAGGGAGCCTCCCTGACAGGCGCATGGATGATGGAGCGAGGTGAAAGCGCAAGGAAGCCATAACTCCCAGTTGATTGATTATGCTTGCTTTTTCCCGAGCACTAAGTGAAGGTCCTTTCCGTCCGTTCGCGACTGTGCTGGCGCTACCCGGGCTCGTTACCCCAAATTTATACTCCGTCCACCCTGCGCGGCCCTGGCTCGGTGACAGCATCGTCACCACCTCAGACCGCGTCATGTATCAGCCGATCTGGCGCTTCCACCGCCATCCGCGCATCTCCAGAGCCCTCGTCTGGCTCGAGGCAGTGGGCGCCTCGACCAGATTGCTATCGTGCAGGACTCAAAAGAGGAAGAAGAAGCAAAGAATGGCTGCAACGGGGCGCCGTGACCCCCCCTTAAAAAACTTATACATGCAACCTTTCTTCTTCCAGGTATACATATACTCACTTGCACACCACCGTTTCCATATTCATTTTTCGCATCTGCCTCCGTTCAGCCTGGGACGAGAGAACCAACTAAACGGCTGAATTATATTTAATCCGTCCGCTCCCGCTTCCCCTCCCCTGCTGGCTCGTTCATGCATGCGAGGGCTTTTTCTTCTTCCTTTACTCCTGATCGTTATTTTATTTTTTGCTGGTCTCGTGTCCACTTACCAGAAGGGGCGTCCCTCAACACCAACCCTGCATGCTTTTCTCTCCCTCCCCCTTCTCTCTCTCTCTCCTCTCCAGCGCCTCTCCTTCTCCTGTGTCGCCTGTCCTTTGGCAAAGACCGCAGTCGGGTATTCCTCCGTCTATTATCGCCCATGTGTTTTGAGATGTTTCGGTTCAAGCCGTCGTCGTGGTTTTCCTCTAGAGACACCATGGACAGCCAAGCGCCGCAGGTGGGCGCCGCCGCTTCCATCAGCTGCATCGAGCAGTCCCTCTGCCAGATTCCGATATTCTCAAACGCCGTCTACTACCCCAATTGGCGGATATACAAGAGTAGCCCTCCGTCCTCGCTGAAGCTGGGCTACGTCTCGCATGTTTTTTATGCATTTGCTTGGTGAGATCCTTCCCGGCTCCCCACCCTCACCCCTACATTTTATGGCCAGCCCCGCGTAACTCCCTGAACGTTGTCGCGGAGTATGTTGCCCGCCATAGGGTAATTTTCTGATAGAAGGGTCGAGACTGACCAGAGATGATGCATGTTGTCGTGTGTTTTGGTATATAGGGTCAAGCCAGATGGCACAGTATATGTCAGTACTCCCCCTTCCCTCCCTTTTTCATTAGCTTGACGGGGTATGATTGAAAGGAGAATAATTCTAACGCATCCAGTAGTTGAGCGATGAATGGGCCGACGAACAGATGCCGGTAGACGGTGCAAAGGGTTGCATCAGAGCGTTCACCCAGTCGAAGCGGCAATATCCACAGCTAAAGGTCATCCTCTCAATCGGCGGCGGAGGGGCTGGCAGCGAGAACTTTGCAGCCGTTGCAGCGGATCCAGTTTTGACAGCGAACTTCGTGGAGACCGCAAAGAATCTGGTAGACAAGTTCAGCCTTGATGGGCTAGATGGTACGAAATACTCCATCTGCACCTTCATTTCACTTGCTCAGATGCGGACCTAGAACTGCAAACATACTAATTATTCTGAACCCATATTTATAGTTGACTGGGAGCACCCATCTGACCCCCAGCAGGGTATAAATTACATATCTCTCCTCGCTGCTCTTCGAGAACAGCTGCCGGCGCCTCAATACATCCTCTCATCCGCCCTGCCGGCCGGTCAGTGGGCCCTGCAACATATCAATCTACACCTAGCGCAATATTACCTTGATGTAATAAATGTCATGACATATGACTTCTCCGGCCCATGGGTACCGCAATGCGGCCACCAATCTCAGCTCTTCGCTCCCGAACAACCCCATAACGATGCCGCTCATCTCTCATGCAGCTCTGCCGTTTCATACTTGCTCGCCCAAGGTGTTCCGCCTCATAAAATCTTAATGGGTATACCGGTATACGGTCGTGGTTTCCCTGGTACCAACTGTGTTGGACAGTACTCATGTCCCGCACCTGATGGATCCGACAAACCGGTAGATGATGGCGCAGGTAACGAAAAAGAGATAGTATTCGACTACTGTGATCTCCCCGTGCCAGGTTCGATAGAGCAACATGACCCTGAAGTTGGTAATGCGGCGTTTTGCGTCGACAACGAGCAGAATTCCGGGTTCATCTCGTACGATTCACCACAGAGTGTCAAGTTGAAGGCACAGTTTGTTAAGCAGACGGGTCTGGCGGGGCTGTTCTATTGGCACATTGCCGCAGACTCGACTACTGCAGCCAGAAGTCTGATTGCTACAGGGTATAATACCATGCATGATTTGTAGGAGCGTTTATTATGTTGTTGGGTTCTTGTTTGGTTCTTGTTGTTTGAACAGCACATCGGAGTTACGGCATTGTCATCGTTCCTCATGCATCGGATATTGGAAGGTGCTTGGCTTGTAGTTATCCTTGTCTTTGAATCAAAAAGCATATAGCATATTATTACTGTAGCTATTATTCTTCGTATTCAAGAGAGCAGGTACTGATGTTTTATTATCGACCGTCGACCTGCAGCCTGCCCTGTATGTAAGAGACGTTAACCCCTGGGATGTATTACTTGGCTACGACCAGCTTTACAGGCATGGTTTGACCCTCCCTGGGGCCTATAGAAACTACTCCGTGTGTACACTAATTGTGTCTTCGTGCTCGAGAACAAAGTGTATACATTCTACCTGGTTGCCTTTTAAAACAAGATACGAGAAATGAGCATGATTTGGGTACCTTGGCTTATCGTATCTCCATTGAAGGTGACTGACATACTATCTACAGGGCACCACTAGGAGCTATGGCAACCATGAAACAGATACAACATTAGAGCTCAGCCAATAACTAGTAAATGGGAGGAGCTGTTGAATCCTGCCCCCAATATATTTACCCTAACTACCATTGTCACAACACGTCCAACCAATATCATAACACCAGCAAAGCAAGCAATATGTACAGTTATCGCCCGCTACACTCTAATCTTTGACACAAGCGTATCTCCAATATGAGCCAACGAAGTCTCAAAGCCATTGAAGCTCGATGCCTTCCAATTTGCCCCCTTAGCCCCAGGCTTAGCCTGCTGCCCCACAAACGCAACGTAAAGAACATCGTGCTTCTCATGACCGTTATCGCCCGATAAATGTTCGTTGGGAAAACATGCATGGGCAAGAGACACGGACGCCTCGCCTACATCGGTGCCGCCGTTGGTGTCGCCCCATACGCCGTAGAACTGTAGTATATTAGATAACATATCCGTCTCCACCGGCGATTAGGCTTTCTCGTACCAATGTATCATTGCATACCACCGCTACGACGCTGAGTGACTCTACGCCCGAGGTGGAGGGCATGTAGCTTGGCTGCGAGCCCTGGTTACCCAGCACGACGTATGCGTGTTTGTTCGGGTCTAGATCTTCGATGCCATAGCGAGATACCTCGTGTTTGAAGGCTGTTTGGTCTTGTCCTGATGGGTCATTGGCACAGGCTCCCTTGGACCTGTTGATGCCATCGCAGTCAACGTCCATGTCTGCCAGAGCCATGCGGTCTGAAGACCCAGTGAGGTAGATGATACCTTCGTGGTCGCCGCAGTAGGTGAAACCGCCTTATTACATTCCAATTGTTAGTGGCAGCCCTTTCAGGAAGGGAGTAATCTTGATATAGGTTGGGGTGGGGGTATACTTCGGTTGTGCCCGTCGGTGAACCTGGTGCTGCTTAGAGGGGAGTGGCAGCGGTTACTCTATGCAAGTAGCCGTTAGTATGGTGGTAGGCGTGGTGTTTGTCCGATTGATGTATATGAGCACATAGATATATGTAGCACCTGCCTTTGCGTGGTTGTACAACTTCTGCAGGTTTGTAGGTACAGGGCGCCCGGCCGCGGAGGCTAGTGCAGCAAAGGCCAGAACGGCCACGCAGAGGGTCAACTTGAGAACTGTAGCCATTGCCATTGATTTCGAATAGACAGAAGATGAATGCAATGCGCTTTTTTCACCCTTCAACCTGGACTACGCTGGCGGATTTAAAGCAGTTGCAGGAGAAGAATTCCCCATTGTCCAATTTACATCCTCATCCTCATTCCTCCATCCTCCATGCCGAAAGGGATATAAGGCCGATATCAAACGGTCATGACATCCTCTTTGCACGATGCTTCGTCATGCTGGAGGGAAAATTCCGATGCAAGCTCGTGGGATGAGATGCTGTGTATGCTGCTGTCTACGCGGCCATGAACAAGGCTAGAGTTGGACAGAGAGGCAGTTTGGCGAGCATGGAGAAGACATTTCAGGCGAGCATATCAGGATGCCGACAGACGGTAGCCGTGCTCCTCATGGAGATGGCCGAAGGGTATATGTTCTGCACTATCGGTGTAGATAGATGGACATCTGTCGTGAAAGCACGCTGTATCAAGCATGTTTGTTACATAGAGAGGGTATGTGCAGGGCCATGCTGTCAGGCTGCCATGCGTTTAATCCTGGTGGTAGCACCGGGAGTATGTAGGCACCTGTACCTGCATACATGCCGTCCACCCGTCCAGAATGGCATCTCCGTACTCCATACAACCACTTAGTAACTATACAGCATAGTTATCTAGAAAGTTCAACTTGGACGTTGCCTTAAGGTCAAACGGCTCCTTCCTTCTTCGTCAAAGTTAGTCTTCCGCTTACCTAATACCCGTCTTACTAACAAGCTCTAACCTCCGGCCCAAACTCCGCTCTTACTCCGGCCGCGCGGCTCCACGCCGGCGGAAACTTCCCTTTTCTCCTGTTCGACCCCTTTTTCTCCCTTTTTCCTCGCGGACCAGCAAAACAGCCCCTGCCTGTAACCTGTAACCTGTAACCTGTAACCTGGTCCGGGTTTTAGAAAAAAAAAAAGGGACGAAGCCAAGGGAGAATCCACCGCCGTGCCTGCTGTCTCCATCAGACCAACCAGGGACAAGACTCAACAAAACCAGCCTGAGCCAATGGCATGCGTTGTAAAAGTGCGGTGGACTGACTCGACTTTCAGCATTGGGTAAATGGTAGAATCGATGATGCAAAGAGAGAGAGAAAAAAAAAAAATTAATTCTTGTCAATTGAAGTCTGGTTGGGCTGGGGCGCATGACCAGCTGAAAAGTTCAAAGAAATTGGAGTAACCTCGTTGGCTGGAGATGACTGGTTAGTTTCCCCGGTAACGTTAGTTAACCGACCGATCTGAAAACTAGGCGCGTTGCGATTGCGATCGAAGACATACTAGTGGGCGATAGAAAGGTGGGTGAAAAAAATAAGACAGTAGTAGTTAGTTAGTTAGGGAACGAGCGATGACTCCATTGACTCGCCTCTTGACAGCACGTTAGTGTTTGAGAGCAGAACGGGGGGGAAAGGGCAAGAAAAAAAAAAAAAAAAGAGGGCTGAAAGTGATGTGCAAGGTTTCCTTTTTCGTGAGCGTGGAAGATCGGCTTGGGAGAGGCGCCTGGTAGAGTTGGTAGGGCGATGGTGCGATGGGCGAGATGCATGCAAGCAATAATCACTAGTTAGGTTGCTGGCCAAGCTATGATTTAATAGAAAAAGCTTGTTATCATGTTTAGAGGCAAAGACAGTTCGGTTGGTATACACGGTAGTAGCTCGTTAGGTCGGCGATAGACTGGACTGGGAATGGAAAAGGGGATGGGTATGGATATTGAAGTGAGGTATCATTCATGTATCGTGATAGGTATATAGGATGAAAAAACATCAACAAGTCTGTACAAATAATCGAATGCAAAACAAACCTGGTGCCCGTCCGGTATATATATATAGAGCCTTTCCGTACATACATTAGTTCAGTAAGGTAGAGGGAGAAGTAAAGGTAGTGAAAAAGGAAGAAAAGAGCAAGAGCAAGAGCAAATTGGTATTATTTATTTCCCTCCGCTTAGGATGGCGGGGACGTTGAGGTCGACTTTGAGGGTGTTTGCGGCGAGCGCCTTTGTGTAGTATGGCAGTTCCTTGCCGTGGGCGACGCTAGAGTTGCCGAGGATAGTGACGGGGACGATGCCATTGGAGTATTTGCTTTCCTTGCCAGTCTGCTTGAGGACGTAGGCGAGGTCGGCTTTGGCCTGCATGGGAATGTTGTTGTCTCCTGGTTTGATGACGACGTCGTGGAGGACAGAGTAGCCGATTGGGTGACCGTCGACAGCCAGGTTAAGGGTGAGGTTGCCCTACATAGATTAGTATATAGACATAGATATAGATATATTGAATGGCTGGGTGTTGGCTTACCATGTCCAGGGTAAGGACTGAAGGGTTGGGAATGAAGGCGTTGCCCTTCATGTTGAAATCGGTGTTGGGAATATTTCCGATCTTGATATCGGTGATATTGAAGCCCTCGAGGTGGTTCATTCCTGGTGAGAGAAAGGTTAGCAATTGGATAATAGAGTGTGTATAGACAAGAGTGTGGCTCACCCTTGAGAGTAGTAGTCTTGTCGTAGTCGACGTCTGTCTTCTGCAGGCCACCGAGCTTAAGCTTGGTTGTGCCGACGATGTTGAGCTTGACTTCCTTGGAGAGCATGATGGCCTTGGAGAAGGCGGAGAAGCCATCTGAGTTCTCGATCTTGACGTCCTGGTCGATGACGGCCTTGACTCCGTCGTCGGCCTTGACCTGGGGAGTATGGAGGGTCATGAAGGACTCCTGCTGGCCCTCCAGGTAGACTTTGGCCTCGAAAGGGTCGAGAGTAGGGTGGTACTTTGACTTGGAGCCGATGACCTGGGTTACCTTGACGTGGAGCGCATCTGGTCTTGGGTTGGTGGTCTGCATGTCTGCGATGGTGAGGGTGGAGGCAGAGACATCTTCCTGCGCTAGTTTGGGGTATGCGACGAATATACTACAATATCATCAGCATTGAACAAAGATATATGTATATGTATGTAGGTATAGAATAAGCTTGGACCTACACTGGAAGGACGATGACCAGGACGACTATGACGAAGATGATGGCCAGCAGCCACCAGAAACGACGACAGAAGGCGCCAATGCGAGACCCCAGCGACCTCTTGGGGACGGTGTCGATGGTCTCGATGTTGTGTTTGCCGGTCATGGTGGTGGTGACCCTTTCCTCTGTGGCTGGGAGGGGGATGTATAGAAAGAGAGGAAAAGCGAAGGGAGAGAGAGAGAGAGAGAGGCCGGCGACTGTCTCTCTAATATATGTATATGCAAGTCAAGCCCCCCGACACCGCGTAGAGATGAAGGGTAACTTGGGGGGGAGGAGGAGGGTCTAAGATGTTGATATGTACGGGAATGCCAGGCGGTGGTTATGTATAATGTCAGGCAAATATATATGCAATATAAACTAGAGAGCACCCCCCTGGTTAGCGCGGACAGTCAAAAGCAAGAGAAGAGGGCACAAATTGTCGCACGATGACGCCGGATTGCATGTTGTTCATGCAACAGAGACGGAGAAATGGAAAGGGGGGGTTGGTGGTGGAATGTTAGAGGAACGCCGGTCCTACCTGAAGTCCTGTGCCAGCAGCACTCAGAAGTGAAGCAGAAATTAGAGAGAAGGAGGAGAGAGAAGAAGAAGAAGCCAGCGGCCAGCAAGGAGTCTGCGACGGTGGGAGATGAAGGGACGGGGGGGGAAGGCCGGGCGGCTTGTTATACTTAAAGCAAGGACGGCGTCAAAAAGGCATGAGACAGACGAACGAACCCGCAGCCAGCCCGAGAAAGAAAAGAAAAAGCCAAAGAGGGAAAAGAAACGAAGGGACGCCAGCATGCGCAGGGATATTCTGGCATGTTAGAAGACTAAGTAGAAGACTAAGTAGAAGACGAAGAAGAGACGAAGAAGAAGACGAAGAGAGCAGGCGAGCAGCGACAGCTCGGTGGAGGCGACCTTCTTTGCTTTTTCTCTTGTCCTTTTTTTTTTACTTTAACATGCCCGGGATACAACTACGAGCTGCTACGCGGACGGCCATACGGAGTACCGTGTCTCCAATCCAACGGGGTACGGGGACGAGGAGGAGGAGGGAGGAGACGGTGATCGAGGGACGGCGGTTGGGCGGGCGGCGCAGGGAGAGAGAGAGAGGAGAAGGCCCATCCTGACCATATTTTTCACTTAGTGATTAACTTACTTCCCCGTGGAGAGCTGCGAGATGGAGATGGAGATGGGGGATGCACGATGCGAGATGCACGATGGAGAGAGTCCGGGGTAGCCAGAGAGTGAAAGGGGAGAAGAAGCTCGTGATGCCGACGAAGCTATAGAGCTGGCAGTTATAGCGAGTAGTCACTCTGAGTCTGCCTTCTTCTTCTTCGTCTTCTCCTAAGTTCGTCTTCTTCTTGCTTGTGTTTTTTAGTCTTTAGCGTTCAAGGAGAAGAAGAAAAGAAGGAAAAAGCATGTGAGGAAGAAAAAGCATGGGTCGAGGAAACCTTTTGGCAAGCTCTCGCATGTCCTTCTCTCTCTCTCTCTCGATCTCTCTCTCTCGATCTGCTGCACCTCTGGACTTCCCTTCTTCTGGCAATCTACTTTGACATCGTCTTCTCTGTCTCTCTGTCTTCCTTTCACTATCATCATCATCATCTTCTTCGTCTTTTTTTCGTCTTTTCTTCTTCGTTTTCTTCTTCTTTTCTTCTTTTTTTCTTCTTTTTTGGTTCTCCTGAGGTGGGGCCAACCTAGTCCCGTTTAGGCCTTAGCCCCGTTCCGCCCTTTGAAAACTCTGCTGTGATTATGTAATGCCGAGGTAGAACTTTATTTTTCTTGACTCGAACAGAAATTAATTCCATTATTTTATAGGAAGAGAGAGAGAAAAAAAAAGGGGGGAGAGGGGGGCGATTGGGTTTGCAGGAGTCCGGGGAAGCAGTCGCGGAGTGCAGATAAGATGAGATCAGATCAGATCAGTCAATAGTAATAATGATAATAATAATATCCGTAAGTGCTGATACTTACATAGGGGAAGAGGAAGAACGAAAACGAGCAGGCCAACAACACATGCCGAAGAGCCAGCCACCCCCCCCGCACGTGACAAAAGAGAGATTTGCGACGGGCATCCCGTAGATCATGGCAAGCCAACCGAGAGCAAAAGAAAGACATCAGCCAGCAAAGGAAGAAGAAGAAGAAGAAGAAAAGAGACTCTCGTTGCTTTTTTGGAAGAGCTTGCCATGCGAGCGACACAGACCAGTCGGCGTGCATATTTAAGTAGCATTTTTTGNCTCTTTTCTTCTTCTTCTCCTGCTGCTGCTGCTGCTGCGGCTGGCGGCGTCGGCTTGCCCGTTTCTACTTAAGTATAACAGCTCGAGCACCTTTGACGATGGCACGGCAGAGCTACGGTGACGTGCATGCCCACGGTGATGGCCGGTAAGTCGTAGTCGTAGTCGAAGTCGAAGTCGAAGTCGTAGCTCTCTCATGACTTCATGGATGGAGTTGGATCGACGAGCATGGAGCCCGAAGGTGAGACGAGTCGACTTGGATGCTTCGGACAGAAGCCGTCCTGGGACAGAGACACTGACTGAGACTCCGTTTTGCGGAGAATGGATAATAATGGGGTTGAATGAGATGGAGACCGTCAACTAAGTACATAGTTACTTACGGATAGGATATACTTACTTACTACTGGTGTACTGGCTGACATATGCCCGATGCAAGTGTTGGGATAGGCCGGCGGACGAAAGGCAGCGATGGCCACTGCGGGAGGGGGACAAGCAACTCCCTCGACCGGCAAAGCCGTTTCATCGGCATCTCCTCTCAATTGCTTAAAAACTCCTCGTCCTCCTCCTCGTCCTCCTCCCCGTCATCGTTCTCTTCTTTCATATGACACCGAGTCTGCATGCTGCCACCTGCGGCCCATGCTCCCGCTGCCAGCTTACCTAGTCTGCTTTGAGACATCTAACCGCTGACTATCATAAGAACACCCCAAGGTACACCCACAATTACGCCTGCCGAGCCGCTCAAAAACTTGACTCTCAAACCCTTCAAACCATGGCAAAAGGAGGCCTGACCTTGGCCGATTCCGGGGTAAAAGTGAAAAAAAGGCTAAAAGAGGAGGCTCGGCTAGCGTGGCCCTTTTTTTACGAGTCCTCCGCGGCCGGGGAAATGAGGGTCTCTCGTGTTAATTTCCGACCCTCGCAACGCAACGCAACGCAACCTGGGGTTTGTCTGGAGAAAGGATGAGCAATAGTAATAATCTAGGAGAACGTTGGTACGCAGAAGATGATGCTCAAACGTGCAATTGGGCCTAAAGAACTATATATAAGGGAATAAATATATAATAAGTATGTAAGATGATGTTATGTATGATATATATAAGAAAGGGGGTAAAGTTGTGAGAGATTAGTAAGCAAAGGGTATCCGGCACCAAGAAGGTATAGATATATATACAGTTGGCAGAAGTAGATTGGGGAGGGCGGAAGGAAACGAAAAGACGAAGATGTCAAGAGAAGAAGAAGAAGAAGAAGAAAAGCCAGAAGTGAATGTGATAGAGCCGAGGAAAGAGAGTGGTGGGTCGGTCAGTCGTCAGAGGGTTTCTTGCGGCCAAAGATGCTGCGGCTGCGTGTGCGAGACTTGGAGCTTGTCGACTTGACGCTGCCTCCCCCTTTTTTCTTCGACACCGCATCGTCGTCCATGTACTTGTCCTTGTAGATCCTGCATCCCATTCATATTACATTAGCATTCACTGCCATCACAGACCGAAAAAGGGGGGAGAGGTGGTTAGCGGAGATGGGGAGAAATATACGTACCAGCTACTTCCTACCATGCTCATGCCTTCCTTCTCGGCCATGCGGTAGTACTTGGCCGCCTTCTTCAGGTCCTTCTTGCAGCCGACGCCCTCAGCATAGCAGTAGCCGGCTTCAGCCATGGCATCGACATCCCCCCACCGTCCTGCAATCTCAAAGCATCTCAGTGCAAGAGCCTTGTCCTGTCCCACGCCCCAGCCGTTCAGGTTGCTCACGCCCAGCTCGTAGATGGCCAGTGCCAGTTGGGCCTGGCGCGCTTTCTGCTCCGACATGTTCATCTTCCCGCTGCCGCTGCTCGATAGCAGCTTCTGCAGTGCTGCGTCGCAGGTCTCCGGGCTAGGCGGGTTGCTGCTCGCCAGATCGAGCCCGGCCGTGTCGACTGCTCTGCGTAACCACTGTACACCTTCCGTCTGGTCGGCGCGGCGGCCCCAACCGTGACGGCAGGCGAGGGCGTACAGGAGCATTCCGGTTGGGTGGTTCTGCATGGCTGCAAGGCGCAGGTGGTAGGTTGATTCCTTCAGCGAGCCCGACTCGTGGCATTCAATACCCCTCGTTACATGCTCTTCGGCCGTCGTTGGCTCGTTTTCTGCGTCTTTATCCTTCTCCTTCTCTTCTGCAGGGGTGGCACGTACGGTGCTCTGGCTTTGAACGGATACTGATTTGGTCTCGGCGTTGGCTGAAGCAATGCTCGTGCTGGATTGTTCCTGCTCAAGCGACGGCCGCACCCGTTTGATGCTCTTCGCTGGAGACGTTGTGTTTGGATTCTGAATCGGTGTTGGGGTCTCTGTCCGTATCTGTGTTTGCGTCTGCGTCTCTGTTTGAGACTGAGTCTGAGTCTGAGTCTGGTCCTGGGTAGATCCAGGATCCGTGATCGATCTCTCAAATTGAGGGGGCTGGAACTCTCCTTGCAGTTCGCCGCCATTGAAGGTCTTGGAGTCCCGTGAGATCAACCGGCCGCGGGGAAGGGAGAACTTCGCATAGATGTACGACTGTCCAGCCGAGAGGGGCGGTTCAGTGGCCTCGTCCGCAGAAGGAGACGGCGTGGCCAGAGGTGCCGGCACGGTTATGGGTGCTGGTTTGTTTTCCCTGTTCAAGAACGAATTGGCCGTAGCCGTATTACCCGTAGCCGGAGAACTCGTAGCAGAATCATGTACGGAGTGGGAAGTATTAGATCGGCTCATCGGCCGTGAGAAATTAAAAGATGGCTTCGTTAGGTTGGGTGTCATGCTTCCTCCTGTTCCCGCCTCTGAGTTTGGCGACGGGGACCGCTGATATGCTCGGCTCATTTGTGACGGTTGGGGCGAATGGAGCATCGATATGCCGCTGCTCGACGACATTTTGCGAGGCAGTGAGAATGTTGATTTCGCGCTCGACCCGTCATCGTCTGAGCTCTCCTGTGTAGAGCCTGCTGGGCTGCTGTAAGACGGTAGTAGCGGGGGAGGCGCGAGGTGATTATGCTGCTGTCCGGAGTTGTTACTATTGCTGCGTTGTTGCTGTTGGGTTGCGTAGAATCGGGTAGGTGAGCCACCAGGCTGTGGTGAATGAGAACGTACAACATGCAGTCTATTGTCTATAGTCGGTCCGGGGCCAGGAGAAGGTGTTCTGCCTCGTTCACGCGAGCCATCCCGGTTCCAGAATGTGTCTGGAGAGTTGGCGCGGGGGATCCCATACGCGCTATTTCCAACCGACCTGGTATCCCAGCTATCATCTATAGGGAACGTATTTCCAGTGCTGGTGTTAAGAGGGAGCCCGCTGATTCTGGGATGTTGTGACTTGGGCCTAAAGGAAGGCTCCTCGAGCGACATGCCGTTGCTGAACGGCGCTCTCTCCGCTTCTCCTCTGCCCCGTCCTCTCTGCTCGAAGTTGAACCCCGCGCGCATCGGCGTCTGGGCCTGCCTGGTATCCTCATCAGACAGCGTCCGATGGTACCCTCCTCTCGGCTGGGAAAGTGACCGCTCCACACTCGCTGGCGGCAGCCGGCTTAACCTGCGGCCAGCCTTGCGGGACTCATCAAATTGCTTAGCCAACAGCCGGCCCTGGGCTGCAAAGGCATCGAGCGGAGAGAGGGCGGGAGGAATCTCGCCTGCGACATGTTGTAAGCGGGGGGAAACTAAGGGACGACTTGGATGAAGTTGAGTTGGTGTTGGAGACTGAGATGGTGACGGTGACCGCGCTTGCGGCTTCGATGCCTGGAGCCGGCTTGTGGACTGTTGAGAGGTCGAAAGGGAGTCCGGCAACGGAAGCTCGTTGTTAGGGGCCGCCATCAGGTTTTATCGGGCAAGCAATCAGTTGCGACTTCGATTCGGGGGTAACGATGGTATTTTTGAAATGGAGTGCGTTGATTCTCGTTCGGGACATCGATAAATGCTGGTCTTTGTAATCGTCTTCCTTCCGCTTCTTTCGACTTTGTTGGTTGTAAAAGGAGTGTCTGGGTTGGGGAAGCTAGAGAGCACGCCCTGCCTCTGCCGTCATATCATCACGATAAGCGGGCTGCGATGTTCGAAACAAGGGGTCTCGATGTTTGAATATATGTATGAATGCCTGGCGAGGTGTCGTTCGAAGGGGGGAATTTTCCTGATGACTGTCGAAAATGTACGGGCTCAACCTAAGGCCGCGAGTTAATTATGGGAAAAGAAAGGGAGCTAAGCAAATTAGTTAAGGGAGACAAGGGGCAGTTCATGCAGGGGCCGAACTAACCCAGGGCGGAGCGATATAGATTGGGCCAGCCGGCTAAGACAACGACATCGATGGAGACTCACGTTGTTTCTTCACACAAGATGGGTCCTCCAGACGAAGAACCTGTCACCAAGATTGTCGCTCGCTGTCAAATTTTTCCCCCGTTTGAAATTTCTTTTTGCTGCTCGGAGTTTAACGTCCATGGGCGGCTCAGCTTTGCCTTCGGGGTTAACTCGTTAACTAACCAACTAACGAGTTAGCCATCAGGTTCGCGATCAGTCGAATACGAGAACGGGGAGGCGAGCTTACTAAGGCCGTTGCCTTGAAAAACCCACGCAAGAAGGCAGCTGGAGTGCTCCTGATGGACGCAGGCGGACAGGAGAGACAGCTGAAACGACGCAGGTGGTGGTGAGATGGGCTTGCATCGGGCCTGTGTTTGATGGTACTGCAGTCCGACGTGAAACCGCAGCAGAGCCGACAAGGGGGCAGGGAAAAGAACGGCTTCAGCGATATCAAGTGGCGACGCAAGAAGAAAACATCAAGATTGTTCGTTCATTCATGATATCCAATCTATCTATACAATACAGAAAAGCAGAAATTCATCAAAAAAAATTCACAAGAAGAAGCCGAAAAAAAAAACATCGAGGGAGTAAAAACTTCCGCTTTGGATATCCAGATATCACGTGAAGCATATATACCCATTATATATGTCCAAAATATAGACGTCGTCTCTTTGTACAAGGAATAGACATGCACGTCTTCGAGTTAACAAAGAAGAGAAAAGGAAGAAAATATGAGACGACTGATAACTCAGGGGAAGCTGTCGAGGTACTTGCGGTGGGGGTTCAGGAATCCCCAGTTGGAGAATTTGTCCCAGTTGATGGACCAGGCCATCAGACCCCTGAAAGATGGAGATTTACCACCGCGAGGCTTGTAGGTCCCGCAAGACTCGCCCTTCATCAAGCAGTTCAGGGCGTCCTGTACGCCCTTTTCGTCAACGAAGCCGTTGCCAGCGCTGACGGTGGATGGTAGTCCAATGGCAATCTGGTCCTCTCGCAGCGGTGGGAAGGTGTTGTTCGTCTTAGCCACGGGGAAACCAGCCTTGAGCATATCCGCCATGGCAATGAGGAAGTCCGGAGTGCCGACATTATGGTACTGGTCGTCAAGACCAATGATCGGGCCGGAGTTGTAGTTCTGTACCTGCAGAACAGTCAAGTCGTCTCGCATGGCGTGGATGACAGGCAGATAGGATCCCGCGCGAGCATCGTTGCCGTTCGAGGGGCCATAGGAACTGTACCCCAGCTGCACGAAGAAAGTCTCAGGTGCCATGGTCAAGACGAAGGCCTTGCCTTACTTTTCCTTCAGAGACTTCAAGGCAGCAATCAAGTTGACAACCACGGGCGTCTTTGGATTCTTGAAGTCGGTGTCTCCCTGGTCGAGGTAAAGAGAGTGCCCCTCAAAATCGATATCCAGGCCGTCAAGGCCGTATTTGTCGATGATACCTCCCACCGAGCTGACGAATTTATCCCTTGCCTCGGTCGTTTTGAGCTGGACCTGGCCGTTCTGCCCTCCGATTGATAGGAGTACCTTCTTGCCTTTGGCTCGCTTGGCCTTGATGGCAGCCTTGAATTCCTCCTCACTTTCGACGTTAGGGCATTCTGTCTTAGGGCACATGGCAAACTTGATCTCCCCCGAGTCCACAGATGTAGGCTCCCCAAAAGATAGTTCGATAATGTCCCATTCATCAGGAACATCTGCAAGTTTCAGATAGCCAGACCCGTTAGCAAAGCTTGCATGTAGATACCCGATCATTGCATGCTTGTTGAGCTCCGTCCCGTTGGTTGGAAATGGTCTAGCCACTACCGTAATCGCCACGGTCAGGGCCGCAAGTATGGTGAAAGGGGTCTTCATGGTGTGCTTGATCCCGCAAGTGCGTGACTCGGTTGGTGGTGTGTCAAAGGGGAGAAATTTGATATTGCCCTATTCAGGCTGTGTCCTTGAACAGGTGTCTCGGAAAGGCTTATAGAACTATCTGTCTGTTTGGTTAGAATATGAGACATATCGTTTACCCATTCGAATGCCTTTATATATCCATCCTCTCGTGGCCACTGTTACACAACCGAAGATGCTGTTGATATGTTAGAGATGACTTTTGGACGTCATTCTTCCTCATGACGTGCACTGGTGCCGGTCCAGGAACACCACTACAGAAATTTTGCACGTCATCCTTTACCTCTCTGTGGCTTACATCTTTGACATTTATCGGTGAGATGTTGGACATAAACGTTTTGATAGCTCTTGTGAACATTACGGGGGAATGGGATACTACCCACGGATGAAGGGACCACCTATTGAGTATGGGGTGATCGTATTTGGAAAATCTAGCAACAGCCGCCTACTCCATCCATGTACCCTTGATAATGGTAAGGTTTCGACAATCGTCCATTCTCCAGCCCACCCTTTGGTTTAATAGGACACAGACCAGGAGTCAGACATCCAAATACCGCATCACTGCATAGATTTTAGGGGTACCAACCCAATATGCCTTGGCCGTATACCACGCTAGATACTGTGGACAGAATGTTTACTTCGGCTCGTGCCATTGCCCACGTCGGAGAATTCAATATCGCTCCCGTGCAACTGCCCCATTGTCGGGATCGACAGTCAGGTACCGATCCGATGCGGGTGGAACGGTCATACCAAACACTCATGAAGAATATAGTGTGGTCATTATGCCAATATAACTTAATCCACGTGTATATTCGACTAATAGATGTGGGATAAATATGTTAACTCTCTCAGGAATTAGTGCGATATTCTATCTTATTGGGTACACGTTTTCCCTAGTCAGTATCCCAGTGCATCAGCTGGAGAGTTTTTTTGGATCGGCCGACCAGCTCGTGAACGGTCAGGTTGTCGTGTTGTCGTCCATCACACCTCGGTAGAAATCCTGGGCGCTTGGGCTGGCAGTTAGTCGCGTGACATAAGGCCAGTGCAATAAGCGCGAGTCGTAGGAACGCCTTCGTTTTAATAAATACCGATATCATTTTCGATTGTAGCCTCTATCATCTCTGCCAAATGGTCATCTGTGATGATCACATGCTCGCAGCTTTTCGAGGTTGAATTTCGGGGCCGGCGATATAATACAATTTGTCAGAATTCATGAAGGCTGGATGGAAATAAAAATTGAAAATTGAAGAGTTACACAAATATTCAGCCATATCGATGGCAAAAGGGAGCCTTTCAATATAGATATATAAAATGCGAGATGTATGGAGTATAAAAGGGGCATTGAACTGATTGAAAATCACCGTCCAATTAAATTAATGTTCTTAATAAGCTAATTTGTTTATTCCAGCCAATAGTATTTGACTAATTCATTTGCTAATTAGTAAAATTATTTTATTCGGTCCTCTTTACAATGCGCTAAACTCTATTTCCAAGTTAAATACAACGTTAGTTTCATTTCAGTTGATAATCCACTCGAATCTACAGTATTGGGGAAATTGATTGAAAATACCAAATTAAGGGCATGGGGCCAATATTAGGAAAGCCATGGTCTAGAGATAGACGATCGACTTCTAACTACAAGATAAGATACCCAAAAATTGTTTCCACGAATCAATCGGCACACTACCTGATTCAGCAATCAGGAAAATACTTTTATCCCCGATAGTGTTTAGCCTAAGCGCAAAATGGACTTCCAGAACCGGCCTCACCTCTTTCTTCATCTTGGCCAGTTTGGGCCTGTTCCAAAACGGAATAGTGGAAATATCTCAGCAGCATTTGCACAACTTTCAGAACTATCCTCCAACTGAAACTTGCAATAAATGTCGACTCGGTGAAGAGCGATGTCACTAAATCCTTCCTTTTGGGATATCTCCGTTGCTTTGTAGAGGCGGAGCCCCTGGTGGTCTTGTTGTTGGCTTCCAGAGCCTAGCAGAGTATGCCTTGCCGTGACGCTTAGCAAGCTCTACTGGCAATGCTGTCTTTGGTGTCAACAGAGATAAATTCATTTGGAACACGGCCAATCTCACCTCTGTACCCATCCCCCATATCGAGAAATTTTTGTTTTCATACAGTGCTTCTAACACTACAGGAAAGTCTTCTCAAGAGAAAATCGATCAGTAAAAGATCCAAGTCCTCTTCATTCAATGGGTCTAGGCCTCTATACTGTGGGAATTGGATATAGCCCCAGTAATCCCCAGTAATAGATGTTGCGCCGTCCCTCTTGCAATTATATACTAGTAGTCTTGTTGAGCGCACCGCCTGCCCGTTAGCTAGATTCGATCCACCTAGGTAAACTCAATCTCCATGCTGACCCTAGTCAGCATATTATGCCAGCCATCTTTGGTACAAATAGCCCCCTCAGCGTTCCACCCTTTGTTCATTGCTTC
The DNA here is from genome assembly GCF_000151505.1 of Trichophyton verrucosum HKI 0517. Taxonomy (NCBI): domain Eukaryota; kingdom Fungi; phylum Ascomycota; class Eurotiomycetes; order Onygenales; family Arthrodermataceae; genus Trichophyton; species Trichophyton verrucosum. The sequence goes on along the minus strand of NW_003315371.1, from coordinate 18,359 downwards.
AAACGTATCCATGGATCTTCCGGATTTGTTATACAACGGATGCACCCGTACATAAACAGGTGATCAAAACGATCCCGATAATCAGTCTTACTGCAGGTATCTGGAGGGTGACCATTTTAAGCAACGAAAAAAATTGTAAAAAAAAAATCCTATCAACAGGACTTTTGGCTCGTAAGCTCTCGTGTCAACCTTTCGAAGGGCCCCTTCACATATTTGCAAGCGATATCCAGCATGATCTGGGAGCTATCAATGTCTAACCAACGTCTAACATTTCTGCCCCAGGGGCAAGTATGGGAACCCTGATTTTATGGAGTCCAGCACTATGTGTGTATTCGTCTTCGTCACTCTCCAAGAACATCAAATAAGCCGTCCACATCAGTAGCCATTCTAGGTGTCTGAAAACAATTAGCATCGCACTATCCATTACAACCCAAGTCTAAATGAAAGAGAAAACACTCACTAGGAATCTACAAGTTCGGCCTTACTACGAGAATTTAAGAAGTTACTATTTTATTCACATATGCCCGGTTCTTGAGTTACCTCTGAGAAGTCTGTAAAAAGTAACTTATTCTCGGCTAGGGTTATCCACAACGTTTGGAAGAGTGCAGCTGCAAGTTTCGGTTTCTATATTATTATACTGTACGGCAACCTGGAGAGCATTGCCTCAAGAACCCGAGAGCTAGACGTTTTCGTTGGACTGATAATTATAAAGCGACTTTATCTTGATATTCCAATTAGTAACTACTGGAGGGATCAAGTTACTGGTCAGCCTGCTTCAATTTGGTGAGATGAAGCGTGGGAATCACTCTCAAAAAAGATGGCTCACAACCTCAGCCAACAGACGTTCCTTCTCATGACACATATTACTAGCACGGATGATGCACCGGATATGGAGTCTTGGTTTTCCTCTGGTGCCGGCTCCTGAGTGGCTACCTGACCAGGCGCTGAGGGCCATTGAAACTAAGCAATCTCTCCTCCCTGTCATTCCTACTGGTTAGTTTAACGAACATACGACTGCTTTGTGTTGTAACCCTTGTTATCCAGAGATAAGCTCCGAAGTCTGTTTTCATGTGGCTATGGAGAACTCACGACCAGTAGACTAAAACAAACATTCCATGGTACTCCGTAGATACTTTGCTACGTGAGCTATGCGATATCGGGCGCGGAGATATGTACAGACATAGCCGCGATCAATTGCAAAGGTCTCTGAACCGACCACAGCCTCCTTTTACATACCGTCTGTCTGTCGCATGTCCGTCACTCGATCTTGTGTTGGCTTTTTCGTCTCGTCGTTGCTTGTTCTCGAGCCTCGTCTTGCTGACTCATCTCTTCTCGTAAAAGCGGGTCACTGCAGCCAATAGGATCTCTGGTAGAGCGCTCCACAACTTCCCGCTAAGCTTAAAGCTTCTAAAAACAACTCAAGGGCGTTTTTCGACCTCGCGATAGTTTTCTCCCCCTTTGCAGGTGCTGCCAGAGCTACCTCGCGTTCTGCGATATATAACTTGTCGCTTTTCCCTCGCTACTCATACAATGCATGGTCTCGCCTAAATTACCTGATTTAATGCGCCCATGGAAGCCCGTCTATTAATATGCAAACAAGAACTCCGTCAGGGGTTGGCGAAGCTCCAACATGTTCTGAGCTCGAGCGGAGTCCCATCATGGTCAGGATACGAGGTGCAGGGCTAAGCCCCATGAGAAAATAGATTGCAAGGGACGGGATGAGAAAGCCAAGCATGTTGGGTTAATGTGATGAGGCCGTTTTCTCCATGCGCGTTGGTATATATTATGAAAGGAGTTCGCTGTCCTGCTAATAATGGAGAACTTCCAGTCCAACACTGCTGTCACACTAACAACCTCGAGTGTTACCGATGACTCCAGCTAGGCCGAATATCCATTGCAAGTAAACTGATATTTATTTTCAATTTTAGTTGACATACAAACTACTTTGGTGAGTGCCACATATTTTGCTGAGGTGACTCACACATGTTTGCTCTCAGATTTGCTGGATAATTTACTGATCAAATCCAGGGCCTACCTCTAGTCACGCAGCAGACGTTGACTTCATATTCTGTTTCGGAGATATTGATACCTTCGAAGGCATGGCCCCTCTATCTCTCCTCCGACGGTCCTCCAGTGAGCCACACCACCTTGCAAAGAGATATTATCATTACAGCTATGGGCCCACGGTTGGAGGAATTATTGGTGGGATAATTTTCTTCATCTTGATAATTGTCCTTCTCTTCCGACTACGACGAAGAAGACCTGCCACTACTACCTATGTTGCACCCCAAGCATCAGCAGCAGCGACAGCAACTTCAGGAGCTCAAGGAAACCAAACCAACGTATATGTCATGGGGCAGGGCGGGCCTCTGCCACCACAGCAAATCCCCTTGCAGAACACAAGCCCTCAGCCCTATCCCCAACAACCTTTCCCTCAGCAGCAACCGTACAATCAACAGCAGCAGCCATATCCTTACCCTGCCCAATCTCCACCGCCTCAGGAGCAGCAACAACAGCAATATGGGTATATGCCGAACCAGGGTCCTGCCCCGCCCCAACAGACATATGCACCACAAGGCCAGCCAGGATATCAGCAACCTTATTATCAAGGAGACGGCATTTCTAGCTACCCAGTGGGAGCTCCACCACCGAGCTACAAGGACCCAAACAAGGCTTAAAATGAGATAAGCTACTGGCCGCCTTTCCCAATCCCCTCTTTCAGTACGTTCTTTAGCAACTCCTCGTTTTTGTTGCACTTTGATGAAGATGCATGCACGTGAATTTCCGCGAGTGGTATGACCGAGATTTTTTACTTTTCTTTGTTCGGAGCATAGAGAGTTTGTACTTCTTCTGCTTAGTCTATATACAGATACCCAATATTTTAGTGACTTCTACACTGCATTCTGATTTCCATACGTCCGTCTGTATGCTTGTTATAGAATTATTGCTCGGCCCATAGTATCCTTAACAGGCCCGTGCTGAGCTCGCCACTATCCGCAATGCGGTTTCCATGTCAGGCCCGGAATACCGCACACCCACCAAACTCCGTTTCCCTCTCCAGTTTTTATAGTAGTATGAGATCCCCTGTCTAATCTCAAAAGATGTTCTGTGCTTGTGGATATCCGGAAAGCTTATCAATGTATCGGGTCGCTTGTCTCCCCGTAGGTGATGTAATTTGATACTCGTCAAGGATGGGAAAAGTTCTCGGAGCCTTGGAAGGATTGAGATCCACCCATTAGTACTTAGTCTAATACGTGTGAGAGAAAGATATCGCAAACTAGAGCGAAAATAATGAAGAAAATCAATAAACCCTTCTGGGGAGGAAAATTCGCAAGCCTCTAGAACAAGTTCTTTCAAGGGAGGAAGAACATTGGCCAAAGTGAGACGGTCAAAAAGTAGCGGCGCATTGTCAAACTCGTTCAGCCGGGCTGTTAATGTCGTCAGGCTGGTGGCGGCTCTTATCAGTTCGCAGGTCCAGTCGATACTGCTTTCGAGCTCTTTCTGATAGTTTAACGTAAGGCATTGAAGCTGGGACAACCCAGCTCGAACGCCCAACTTATGAAGAGCTGAAATATCCAGGCGTTCCCCCTGGATATGATCACCGTATCTCCATCCTCGAGCAACTCCACGCTCAAGCATGAGTGATTTCACCGGGAATGCCGTTTCGGCCATAATATATAGGAGAATCTTTATCGCATCACTTCCCCCTAAGAAATTAGAAGTGTATTGATGCTCTCGCCGATAAATATGATGGACCTCGAACGAGCGGCAATTGACCAAGAGCATCAGGACATCACTGAGAATATCCACTATATGTTGAGGGACAATGAGGCACCCAGAAGAGGACCTATCCCATCGCAGGTCTACCCCCAGTTTCCCATGGGTTTGATTCATGATAGATAGGCAGTGGACGTATCGGTTCAAGTACCGGTGACTGGATATAGCCTGTAGCCTCTGTAGACTATGAGACGAAAAATCCAGGGGCACAGTCGCCAGGAAGACGCCAAAGCAGCGCAAAGTTCTCTCATATAAGAGTCGGCATGTGAGCCGTAATGAGCATAGGCTTTTATACCGAAGGAAGCTGGCGATTATCTCCACGATTTCCATGGGCATTCCGTAAAGGGAGGGACATGCATCTTGGTCGAGGTCCTGGGACATCGAAAGCAGCGATGGTCGAAAGGACGAGAATATGCCAAAGAACCGGCCTCGGCGGCTCCGTGCCATCTTTCTGGGGTTAAGCAAACAATAATGATACTGCAGGAACGGTGCAACTCTGTCCAGGAGTCTGCAGGACCAGGGGAGCGCCTCCAGGCGTCGGGTTAGCTATCCCAGAGGACAAGGATATCAAAAGGAGTGAGCCCACCAGATGTCTCACTCTCTCGCCTTTAGTTATTATATTCCAATAACCATTAGTTAGCAGGCCAACTTCCAGGACAGAATCCCATCTATCGCGGTATCTGCGCCTATTCTGGTGGTGTTCAGCCAGACATGCAAGCTGGGCTCCGTATGTAACTCTCGCGGTAACATCCGTCCGGAGGGAGGGCCCCCCAAGAACCAAAGTCCCACCCAGCCTAAAGTCAAGATAGGGCATAATATCCCACGCTCGAGCTTGCTTGCAACTAATGGTTAACGCCAGCAACCCCCTTCGAAACCGGCTTAACTATTCCAGCATGATCTCAGCCGTGGATGTAGCGCGCGAGCATCACAAGATTCGAGGCCCAGCCCGGATTCGCCGCTAAAGCGAAGGCTTGAGAGCCACATCCTGGACCAAGAGCATCACCTGGTGCAACGTCTGCGCCGGCGCCGGCTTTGACCGTCGTGCGAGAGATGAACAGCCGTCTTCGTCTTTCGTCTTCCCCGTTCGTGCTGCAGTTAGGTCCTCGATTGCACCCGCAGCCGCGAGGAAACTCCTTTCTGCCGAATCGGTGGCAACGACAATCTCTCGCTCCCTTGTTTACACCCTGGACAGTATAATAATCATATACACACAACAAGATTCCCCCTTGCCTCTTGCTCTGTACAATATCCAGGCTCCACGAGCAGCTATTATGCGATAGATAATAGTCTTGGTTGAAACGGATAAGCCAGTTATCCACGATGCGCTCGTTCATGAGCCTTATGGGCGCGGACCCTTCGCAGGACCATCTCCATGCCTTCGAAACCTCCTGGCTCTTCTCGCCCTTCGTCCTCGGGTGCATTCGAGCTGCCTTCTCGCTCTATGCTTTCGTGACCATATTCTTCATCATCGGATGGCGGGCAGTGCACCACCAGGTCGACAACATGAAGGACATGTTCGTCTACTTCACCAACCTGAGCTACTGGGGAGTAGCTTTCTACTTCCTCTTTGCCGCGATTCACAGCTTCGTCTACGCGCGGACGGGGCGCTCCGTGTTCTTCGATAAGGCCCCGCGGTTCCTGCGCGCGCTGCATAGCTTGCTCTATTCGTCGATTATCATCTTACCGATCATTGTCACGATACTGTACTGGACACTGCTCTTCGGCGGCCCATGGTTTCCAGAGGTTTTTGAGGCCTGGTCAAATGCAAGTTATTTTTATTTTATTTTATTTTTATTATATTTTTCTTGGTATCCTTCCCGCAAAAGTCAGTGTTGAGACATTCTAACCCATCTACAGGTTTCCAAGCATATTATGCAAACGGGATATGCCATTTTTGAGCTCGTTATCCCAGCTACGGAACCTCTTCCGCTCCTCCATCTGCCATTCCTCATCATCATACTCCTCCTATACACAGCGTTGGCCTTCCTCAACCACTCGATAAACGGATTTTATACCTATAGCTTCCTTGACCCTGGAGTTAACGGTGAGCGTAGCAATCTCGTGACCGGATACTCGTTCGGGATTGCCATTGGGACTGCTCTTCTGTTCAGTGCATCATGGTTTATAATCTGGTTAAGAAAGCGCCTGACCGGCAGCAAGAGAATTCTTGCCACACCGCCAGTACGAGTGGACGAAGAAATAGCGATGGGTCCAGAAAAGTGACCATAATTTATCCTCCTTGCTGCACTTCAACAAATTAGCGAAAGATATATAATCTATGATGCGCGTTATTTCTGGTTGGAGTTCATTTCTCCTGTATCCTTCGCGCTCACTTTCTTCTGAATATACGTTTCTTGTTAGGTAGGGGATACCTTATCCCCTTACTCCCAAAGTTGTTGGAAGGGCTAAACTCTACGATGATCAAGCGTCCTTCCACCCTGATTAATGATGTATCTACTCCGTATCTAGTGGTTTAATATTAATTCTACAAGGTCTGCTCAGCCCTTCATAGTATATTTTTGCGATTTGTTTATACGAATTTTTGATATATTCAAAGTGTCAGCTGCTATTAAAAAGTTCGTAATATACATGTCAAGATGACATCCCAAACATAACTCCCGCTTGAAAGAAGATCAGTCATGACAATAAAAAGTGAGGGAAGAGACAAAGGTAGGATAATATAAGATAAAAATACATTTAGTGCTTGGGCAAATAGACAACACCTTTTAGGCACCTGCAACTCTCTCCCAGCCTGCCTCGCTGCTGCTTGCATTGCCTTCGTCGGCCGTTGGTGGTTCGGCGTAGATATCAAGAGAGCTAGGTCGCAGACCAAGTATCCATCCAATCATTCCACCAGGGATGATCCGCGAAATGATGCTGTATGCAATAGACCCCCGACCAACATGAATAGTGCGAGGCTTCTTTTTGCGCCATCCAAAAATGGTCTTTTTAGATGGAGCAATCGCGTCGAATATCGCGTAATGCAACTCTCGCGCCGGACTAGAGTTCGGGGCTATATTTATAGGTTTTCCCAGGCGGTAGTCGATGCTCGAGAGATAAGGAGACCCATAAAGAGCCCGCTTGTGCGGCTTCCATGTAAGGAGTTCCGTTCCTTTACTGTTATGTCTTTGTCCACTTCGATATTGGCGACCAAGTTCGATGTTACCAATTTTCACCTCGACAACATCAACAACGCCACTAGAATTGCCATTTGATGAAACTAATAGATTCAGCTCCTGGCGTAAGCTTGTGGCAAAGCCAGATATAGCACGTACAGTCGCTACTTCGGGACTGGCAAATGGAGCGGAGAGGGCGGATTGAATGGCTGGAGATACGAAGACGACGGAAGCGGGATTCGACTTAAGTGTGAGGAGAGGGAGGAGGAATTGAGTGGTGAGGATAGGGTATAAGATATGTGTGTTGATCGTGTCAGCCCAACTGGACGCTGGGATCGCTGCAACCGGGCCCGTAGGGTAGTTGAGGGAGGGTATGAGAATAACAGCGCTCAGCTGACAGGAATGGGCCGGTACCCCAGGTAATGGAGTCTGCGCATGAGTAATCATGGATTGTATCACATAGAGGGAAGGATGTATGTCCGACGGAGTTGCCGGAGTCTATGTGGTTGATTAGAAAAAAGAATGGGCCTAGGGAGTCGGAGCAACGTTATGAACGTACTTGTGAGAGGTCAAACCATAACGACCTAATATCCTCTCGCGCTTCACTCTCGATGACATGTTGTTCCTCTGTTGATGTAACAGTAACGAAGACAATATACCCTCGTTTCTCAAGGTCGCAGGCAATCGATCTTGTCATGGGCTCATGAGGTGAGCCAGATATTACTGTATTCATGGTAAGTAATTCCACAGGATATCTCATAGGTAAGCATTAGGGCATTCAGCACCTACCAACTATCTCTTTTCGAGCTCCAGTGCCAGCACGTTGAGCTCTTCTCCGTCTAACATGAAATTTCCGCTGTCCATATAGTAAGGCACCGCCCGTTCCAACGAACGCTAATGCTGATACAGCTAGTACTCGATGTGTCGCTACCCAGTCCTGGCATCTTTCAAACGTAGATTTTGGAGGCAGGAAGGTATCCGAGAAGAACTTAGGGTTCGGCGGAGGCGGCCGTATGGATGCAGGGATCCATGACTGCTTGGATAAAGTTTCGCGAATGGAGAGAGCTGCATTCTCAACATGGTTATCAATCGAGTTTGCCAGATCGTTGGAGTATTTTGTCACGTTGGTAGGAACCCAAGCCAACTATATAGTTAGAGCCATCTATATCAGCATTCTAGGTTCTCATAGCTAATGTTTTAAACCAAAGCTCACTCACATAGCTGAAGAAGAAGTTATCATCACTCGTCATGGCTCTTTAACTTCAGTGCTGACCAGCATACAGCCACAGCTGTCTTCTCCTTTAGTTATATATAATTTGGTCAAGTTAAGACGATTGAGCAAGCAATCGCGAGTTGGTGAGCTTCATAAAAACTTCGATGACGAAAAAACAGATTCTGCCGCCGTTTCCCGCCCTCGGAGCGGAATAAATAAGAACCTAGATCTAGATAAGATAAGGTTTTTTGCTCTCTTAAGCTTTTCGAGCCGCGTCGACGTTGATAGCAGCCTGGCCCAGGAGGACAGAGAAGAAGATCAAGAAGGGCAGGGTGAAGAGAAGGGTGAAGAAAACGGCCGAAGCGTCTTCAGCAGACTGTGGTTTACAAATCCAGGCACGGAAATGACAAGTGTTAACTCCGAGCAGGCTAACCACCTGGATTCACAGTCGATCTTCTTTCCTTAAGCAACACCTCGGGCAGCCCAGAGCTTTTTGATACCCTGTATATTCGCTACAAATCTTTTAGCTTGCGAAGGAGATTATCTAGCATTTGGAGCATCATTTTCATAAATTCAACAGTTGATATAATACCTTCTCCTAGTAGTCGCACTATCCCCGCAGCCTGTTTATCTAGTGTGATCGAATATCCCAGGGAAACAGGATGAGGGAGCTTGACCCTCTTGTTTCGGAGTTTCAACATGATAAACACCGACCTCGTGAAGCAGAAGCACTATTAACCCTACGCAAAGTTGCTTCTATGGTTAAGCCAATTATGCGGCAGCGGATGTGGAAGGTTGGGACTCTCTGTGAATTTTACCCTTCTACCCAGAATCTACTGGGGTTAAACGTGAACCACGGACAGAAAATATGTCTTCGATTAAGGCAGCCATACGATGAAAGGCATTTTCTTCCAATAGAACAAGTGGTTGACACTATGCTTCATGAGTAAGTTGTCATTTTAAAGCTTTTAATACCCTGGAAATAAAAAGAAGCAGACAAATCTGATAGTAACTAGGTTATGTCATATAGTTCATGGTCCACATGATCAAAAGTTCCATGCTCTATGGAATCAACTTCGAGATGAACACGAGCAGCTGCTAAGCAGAGGTTATACTGGTGAAGGATTTCTATCTGCCGGCCACCGCCTGGGGGGAAGACGAATACCTATGGATGAAGCTCGTCGACTCGCGCGTGCCGCGGCAGAAAAGCGGCGTGTGCTGTCTTCTGGCACTGGCAAGAAACTAGGTGGTGCCTCAGCTCTTCCAGGAGCAGATATACGAAAAGTTCTTGCGGATGCTGCCGAGAGGCGAGCTACAGTTACAAAAGGTTGTGCAAGTGGAACTATAGAAGGCGATAGACTTGCAGAAGAGGCTACTCGAAATGGGTTTCGGACTAAGGCCGAAATGGAAGATGCAAATGAGAAAGCTATTATGGAAGCCTACATTGATCTTATCCAGCAAGAAGAGAGAGAACAATATGGTGACTCCTATACACCTCCTAGCTCGTCGAATCCTATGGGCCCTCGGGCTCTAGTACCCCCAACACCGAACCCTGCGGCAGCTTCTTCCAAACTTCAATTATCAGACAGTACCGTCTTCTCATCAAACTCGGATATAAACGACATAGAGCCTTGGACGTGTTCCACTTGTACGTTTATCAATAAGCCCTTGTTCCTTGCCTGTGAAGTATGCGCTACCGAGCGTACCTCAGACGCAAATTTTTCACCTCCTTCCAAAGTGACTTCAAAGCTTGCCCAGGAAAAAAAGATTGGCAAGCAACCGTATCCATCTGGGAGACATGGTGGGACGAAAACTCGCAAATCTGCAGTCCAGGCTATTATTGAGCTCGAAAAGAATCAGCCTCCGAAGCCAAAACGATCTTTGGGGTGGGTATGCCATTGTTGCGGAGCCTTTATGGAGTCTCAATGGTGGACATGTTCTGCCTGTGGGACGATGAAGCTGACTGATTGAGTCCAACCTCTACGATCTTGTGCTCTATTAACTGCCGGTATTTCGGGGAAACTAGAAACAATTGCTAGCTATATAAAGCCAAGTCCACTTTACATGCGGTGGAATCTGCCGACAACTACTAGTTAAGGCCCCAATTAAATCCCCAGTTTTTCCACTGATATTGTCTTTATGAGTAAATATGCTTGGTACATGACAACGGGAGGCCCCTGTACAGCTACTTAAGGTAGCTACCTAGGTTCAAGTTAGCGGACCTCGACGGAACGAGCACGCTGTATTAACTAAGTGTTAACAAATAACACTCTCACCCTGGATAAACAACTAGTTAACTAACAGTTAGCTTACCACGCCAAGGTTCGAAAATTGTAATTGCTGTGAACAATCATCCTTACGAGCTCAATACTTGAGTATTCATTTATTGATTACCCAGAAATGTCAATCTGCCGACGAGGCTTGAGAGCTTTGTTAACCTTCAAATATCCGGCTCTGTGCGATTATGATCCACGGCGCCCTAAACCGTCAATAACTATAACATCAGTCTCGCGATCCCGCAAACTGTCAACAACAACACCCTTTGTGAAGCTGGACTCTTCACGGAAGATTGAAGAAGAAGAACTCCCGGAATATATTGCAGAAGATTTTTATCCGGTTTATATCGGAGATGTGCTTGCGTCAAAATATCGGATCGTTGCCAAATTAGGATTTGGTTCAACTTCAACAATATGGCTTTGCCGTGACGTTCAGTATGACTCCATGTCTAGACGTTACTGACCAATTGCGTTTTGATATCTAATTGGATACAGAAGCCATCAATACTACACACTGAAAGTATGTACCCGTGGACGAAGGCCTGATCGTGAACTCGCCGTGTCAGAGCACTTGAACAATTCTGGTGATCATTTCGGAAAGAAGCTGGTCCGACTAGTTCTTGATTCCTTTGAGCTTGATGGGCCTCACGGAAAACATACTTGCCTGATATACAAGCCTTTGGGGATGAGTTTTACTGAATTCCAGAGCATGTCTGATGGTAAAGAGCTGCCAAAGGCTTTCATTCAGAGAAGCGTGCAGCTCACCCTCATATCCCTAGCTTTCATGCATGAAAACAACGTTATCCACACTGGTCTGTAATACCACTAGTTCATGAGATGCTAGGTACTAATACGGGTGATAGATATTTCATCGAACAACTTGCTACAAGGAATTGAGGACACTTCCATGCTAGCTCAACTCGAGGAAGATGAAAAAAGGCAACCAGTTGCCAGAAAAGTGTTGGATGATCGCCACGTCTACTATTCTCGACCAATGCCTACTGCTACTGGGTTGCCAGTCCTTTCTGATTTAGGCGAGGCAAGAATTGGACCCCAAAATCATAGGGGCGATATTATGCCAGGCATTCATCGCGCACCAGAAGTGATTTTGGGCATGGAATGGGATTCCAAGGTTGATATATGGTCAATGGGCACTATGGTATGTCTAATCTGTACCGGCTATTAACCTGTGGGTTGAAATTTGACAGTCATAGATCTGGGATTTGGCAGAAAGCAGTCATCTTTTTTTTGCAAAAAAGAATAGAGTCCTGAATGATGAGCAGCACCTGGCGGAAATGGTCTCTTTAATGGGACCTCCTCCTGCTCAGTTTCTGAGAAGAAGTCAAAAGTCTAACGAGTACTGGGACAGCCAAGGTAAGCCTCTCGTATAATATTTTTGGTCACCTCTAATGCCTAATTTTCAGGAAACTGGAAAGGTTCTATACCTATACCAAAACAATCGTTTGAGATAAGGGAGTCGCGATTCTCCGGTGAAGATAGGGAACTTTTTCTGGGGTTTCTGAGACGAGTGCTACGCTGGCTTCCCGAGGAAAGGCCTACAGCTGAAGAGCTTGCTTATGATGATTTTCTAATGCAGGAGATTTTACGCTCTAGGAACTCGGTGTAATTGGCACACAACAGCATTAGTTAAGTCATCCAAGTAGTATCTAGATAACATCAACAAGAATCTTGCCATGACCAACCGCCTGGCACACTGCTACAGGATGTTGTCGTCAATATATAACTATCACCTCCCCTAATCACCCTTCACCCTATTATAATAAAATAATCCAGTAATCCAATGGGAAGTAGTGAATATTCCTTTTTCTCTTATAGCGAGCAGAGCGAGCGCTACCTGGCTTGTTAATTAAAATAAAATAAAAAAAAAAAAAAAAAAAGATTCGCTCACAACTCATATTAACTAGTGAATTTATCAATGAGAAAGAATGAATCATTAATTGCTGAAATGTTTTCAAGAGGAATCTTTGATATTGTCCAATAACATTCGTGGGAGATGGGCTTTTGGTAGAGTTGTCATGGATCACAAGCAGCCGTCATAGACCACTTTGACCTCCTGGGCACTGGCCAGGTCTGATTTCGTACACTCATGGCTCATGTATCAAGCCAGCCACCTGGTTACTGCAACCTTGCCAAGGAATATTCAAAATCAATATGTGTACATATAGTCCCTTGCCAGAAATCATTTGCCGGCTCCACGCCAATATACTACGTTGCATGGAGCATGGCCAATGATTGGTGGCCGAGAACTGTGTACCCTGGCAGTCTTTCCCCCTTGTTAGATACTCGTAATTTAGCAGCGGCAGCGCTATTTGCATATTTTTAATTTTTTGAGGGGAGACCAGAGTAATACATCTGTTTCCATGTCATATTCAGTACGGAATAATCGGGTAACCGGAGTAAGATAATGACCTAGGCCAATAACAATCAGTTGCTTGCCCAGATGTCAGCACAAGGCTATACGAAGTTGATACGGAGTCCTCCCTGTCTTCCTCAGCTGTATCAGGGTATATTTTTGGTCACTGAAGTGTAACTGGCTAGTTAGGGGACACAATTTTTCTCGGGGACTTTTCCAACCACATAAGTTACTTTAAAATTGGACTTGTATCATGCACAGAGTAACTACCGAGTACTGAAAGAGCAAATGTCTTCCACATTTTTTTCTTTTTCTCCCTGATCGACGGGCATGTACGGCTTAACTATGGAGACATGTAATATTTAACTACTCCAGATAGTTAGAGTTATGTTTTACCCACCCGGGTAGTTGAATTCTAACCTAGAATCATACTCTGACTTGGCCCCTGGTTAGCCAAAGGACTGTGTGAGAGACGTGGATAGAGAAGTTAGCGTTTGGGCGCTATCAAAGTTTAAGTAGTTTATGTTTACTCCATGCTCGGTGGCAACGACAGGCGCCTGTCAGGCTGCCCAAAAGTGCGGTAGCCACTGGGCGCTGTCTGGCCTTCGCATTATGGCGCATCTCACCCAAAGGAGCTGAAAATTGTTTCGTTACCGACAAGCGGCGTATGTTAAACATGCTACCAATCATCTATATATATACCGGGTGCCGTCTGATGCGACCTGTGGACAAGCCAATCTCGCCCCTATCCCAACCTACTCCAAGCCCGCTACATCCATCCACTTTCGTTGGCCTCTTATATCTCCTGATTACCAAATCGACATGACGACGGTCACAATGGATAAAAAGCCAGGCGCTGCGCCATCCCCTTACAGCGTCATCAGCAAGGTGACCCAATTTGAGAACCTTGATCAAGCATCTTGGTGGCACGATGTTGCCCCGATGACCGAGAGAGTCCTCCAACACTCGGGTTACAGCAATGAATCGCAATATCAATACCTGCTACTTTTATCTCAAGTCCTCGTTCCATCTCTTGGGCCGTATACCCCTCCCCAAAGGACCTGGCGAAGTACTATCACGCGTAGCGGTGTCCCTGTCGAGTTGAGCGTCAACTATAGGAAACAGGGCCAGTCAGCCGTTCGAATCAGCGTGGAGCCATGCACCCACCTATCCGGTTTGCCTATTGATCCATTCAATCAAGTTCCAACGAAGGAGCTGATGGCAAAGATCGCTAACTATGACTTTTGCAACTTCGACACCGAGCTATGGGACTATTTCTCGAGTTGCTTAACAGTCAGCAAAAACGAGCAGCGTCATATTGCTGAGAACAACATTGATGTCAGTGTATTCAAGACTCAAATGGCACCGGGCTTTGATTTGTCGGATGACGGCCAAATATCAGTGAAGGGGTACGTCTATCCACGTGCTAAAGCGACCGCGAACGGCGTCCCTATCGAGACCTTGGTTTTTGAGAGCCTGCAGTACTTTGAGAAGAAAAATGATTGTTCGGCGGCGCTTGGGCTGTTGAAGGAATACATCCTGGCCAACAACCTTGGGTCTAACATTGGGTTCCTCGCTTGGGATTGCGTTGCACCATCCAAATCCCGGCTCAAGATGTACCTCGGCAGCGCAGATGTGACGATGGGTATGATTAAGGATCTATACACGCTAGGTGGCCGTGTAAATGATCCAGTTACCCTCGAAGGTTTTGAGCTGCTCTCTAAGCTATGGAAAGCAACGGGGATTGCGGAAGGAGTGCGGGAACTGGTACCATATTTTGATGACCCAATGCAGGTTCCCTCCAAGGGCCAGAAAGCTCCCGTCCTTATAAACTATGAGATCACGCCCGGTAGCCCCCATCCAGTCTCAAAAGTCTACCTCCCAACCCACGGCGAAAACGATCTCCAGATTGCTAAGGGCCTTTGTGACTTTTTTGCTCAAATTGGATGGACAGAGCTTGCCGAGACTTATGTTGATAAGTTGCAAGCCCTATAGTATGTGCCATCTCCCTACTCCTCAACTGTTGCACACATGACTAACTTAACCCGTTTAACAGCCCCAACCTGGATCTTAGCCGAACCTCATGCGTAATTTCTTGGCTTTCCTTTGCCTTCACCGAGAAAAACGGTGTATACATCACTGTGTATTATCACAGTTCGTCTGAATACATGTGGAAGCTGGAGGATGAGCAGAAATGAACCAGGCAGTGTGGGTGCTGAGGATATCTGATGGTATTATTTTGAAAATGTTTAATGCTCTTTTATTTCTCACTGAACTAGTTGGAAATTTCTATTTAGACTAGGAGCATCCAGGGTAAAATCGTTGAAATAGTGGGCAAATTCGTTAGCCAAGCAAGAAAAGATTTGGTAAGGCCTTTTGAGTACTGTTTGCAGGAATATGACTTGAAGTGTTATAATTTAGCTAGATATTAACTATTGGATCTTTCTAGTTTTAACTAGTTTGACACTTGTGCTGCAGGTGTATTCAGGGGCTTGTACTCAGTCCCGTCCTTGATGGATGCAACCACTTTGCTGTACTCCTCGTAGGCATACTTTTGGCAGTCATGGTTCAAAACCCACCCAGGGTTTGGCATCGATAAGAGCTTAGAGTTCTTTTCAGACTCGCTCCAATCAGGGTTGACAAGTGATTCAAGCGCGGATAAACCCAGCTTATGGATCTCAGCGGTTCTTTGAGCCCTATACATTCGTCAGTAGTGCAGTTATGATTATGGCTTCCAGTAATGCTATGTACCTCATTCTTTTGGTGACCTCTAGAGCCAGAGGCACATTGTCTTTCCCGGCAAGCTCCAGAGCTATCGCAACAACTGCTCCGTCTTCGATGGCCTGGCAGGCACCTTGGCCAGAAGTAGGTAGATATGGGTGAGTAGCATCGCCAATGAGAGTCATTCTTCCACCCTTGGACACGCAATTCTCAATTGGGTCTCCTGTTAATAGCGGATAATCAATAAGGTTACCAGATGGAATCCTTCGCATCACAGCCTCGATCTTGGGCTTCGCAGGCCAGTCCTTGATGTATTCAAGTACATCATCAACTTCTGCTGGATAGTAGAAACGCTCGGTAGGCCCACGAGAATCCTTATGGCAGCGGCGGACGAATGATCAGCTGGCTAGACGGGGATGGATGAGTTTGAGGAGAGAGAGCTGGGTTGACTCTTACCGAATGAATGCATGACAAAGTAATGGCTTTGCTGTTACGGGACGTACTCATGATGCATACAACGTCCTGCGCCAGGAATATATGGGCGTTGTCGGCACCCTCAGTCCTGGGCTCGAATATCCAGCTGGCCGCTGGAGCGCCCTCCAGCGCCGAAGCATCAAACCAAGCCCGGTAAATGGCTCTTCCAGAGGCCCGGATACGAGGAGACTGGCCAGTGATCGGGCCCCTTGCCTGACTATGCACTCCATCACTAGCGATGACGCAGTCGGCTTCTATTCTTTCTCCGTCCACAATCACGCCTGCAGCCGTCTCTGTCTCCCAATACTCCGTGACGTATACCCCCATGCGCACATCGATACCCAGACTCTTTACATGATCAAATTGGGTCAATGCCAGGTCTCCCCTATGCAAGAGGTACCCTTCACCTTTACCGTAACCTGGTATTGGCGCCCTTGCCTTCAGCGTGCCTGATTCGTCATAGATAGCAGACGGATTCATCACTGAGGTGAATGATTCCAGAGTCTCTTGGATGCTGCCGCCGCCCCATTTCGAAATGACACGGGCAGCATTGGATGCAAGGCCGATTCCATCCCCTGGTATCTCTCTTGTTAGTGAAATGGCCCCCATTGACTGAAGCGCGAACAGTGGCCAGAGAACCAACCTAAAGGCTTCATTTCCTTCACCTTCTCAAAGGCAATTACAGTGTGCCCCTTACGGTGGCATTCTACTGCTGCTGTGAGCCCAGCCACTCCGAGGCCGACAATGATAACTTTGATTCCAGAGGAATGGGGCTGGGCCACTCCATCAGGGCCAACTCCAGCAGTTGCCATCTCCGTCAACACCGCCGTGAACGGCTAAATTGAAAGGCCAAAATACTCAATTTTTTTCTCCTTTGGGAGAGAAAGAGTTCGTATAAACTGATCTTTTTGACAGGCTGTAGCCTGATATCAAGGGAAGAATAAGACTTATTTATAGCAAGCAATCATTGCACTGATTGAAGATCTTTCTTCCTGACCGGCAAGTTCTCCGTAGTTAGGTATCTCGTTATTAACTGAGCCTGACGGCCTAAACAAAATGATATGACTGATCTCATCGTATTATTGCAGTTACTATTACGCTTAAAATTCATTATCCTATATATCCGTACGTGGTGATATCTGTTTCCACTCAAAAGAAGTTGTTTCGAAAAAGGGGAGTCCTCTGCACAAGACTGTGAAAATGCATCAGCCCGTTCTCAAGACCATCCCAAATTTTGAGCATTTTACGCCACAAGTCACCTTCTCCTGAGTAGAGGGGTTGTTGAGATGTTGAAGATCAATACTGTCGTGGCGTTGGTTCCGGCTCTGTTGCTTTGACGGGGCGTCGTTGTGATCGTCCTTCGTTGCTCCATCTATGAAGGCTGAGATGGAGCGGTGGAGCCCAGGCCTTTCTTTCCAGCGGAGACACCTCGCCTTCAACGCAGCAGGCCATCGGATGCATATCGGCAAGTAATTTCTGATCCTCCTCCTCGCTATTATTGTAAGGGACCCGGGGCTTTTCCGTCAGATGCTGCTCCCCGACAGGGGGTGGGACCAGGTTATCTGCAGCCTGGGTTTGAACAAACGTGTGTTCTCCCGTGTAGATCAGAGATGTCAAGAATGCCCCAGAGATCACATCCACATCAGATAACCTCGTGTTCAGTACTCCGTTTTTCCCAAGCGGCATGACAGAGCGCATGGCAACTCCTTTGCCTCCTTTCTGTGTAGCCTTTTCGTTACAAGTCGATTCCCGATTCTCCTCTTGCTTACTCCGTGATGTACCCCTGATTCTGTCTCTCATGGCGGCCCTTGGTTGCCCAACTGTCACTTATTTTCCATGCAGAATACGGACTAGTTATCCCTGCAGATGTAGTTATGTCTTTCGGGCCACCATAATCCATAATCGCAGCCCCCCTTGCTGGGCCCTCCCGTCCCTGAGTTTGGCTAGTTCGCGAGTTTGGTCTTGGGAACGGGTAACCGCATGGACATCCCAGGGGCTAGCTGGCTCGCAAAACCACTAACAATTATTTATGAGAAAGAGCTTACTCCGTGTGAATGCCACTGATTCGTTCACTCTCTCCCGAGGTAGCCTGCCCTGGCGCAACAAAAAGCCAAGTCTCAGCAGCTGCATCAGATACGGAGTATGGCCGCCTGAGTTCCTCATCTCAGATGCCCACTGACTTATTTATTTTCTTTTTCTTTTTCTTTCTGTATTAAATGTGAATAAAGGTGGATATTGAGGCGGAAAGGCGGCTGAGATGCAAAGATCGACGACCGGCTAATACTTTGTTAAATTCGGTAGTCAGTGAGTTGGCGGGTGTAACTCATCCGTTAAACTCGTTAACTAACGAGTGAGCTAACAGGCGGAAAAAGAAATCGAGGCGGAAAGGTGAAAAAAAAAAAAACGAA
>NW_003315370.1:45-50771 GCF_000151505.1 Trichophyton verrucosum HKI 0517 | reverse complement strand
CCTAATGCACCTGCAAATCCCAAAAAACGATTATCCATTGCATCGGCCTCATCTAATCCTCCTGCAAATTTGAAGCGCCAGCGAACGCACCCTTTACGGCAAACGTCATTTCCCATATCCGCCGATAGTGACCCGCGCGTTTACACAGGGGCCAGCTCAAGATCGGAAGCCGAAGTGAGTGTAACGGGTAGCTTCACAGGGTCATTTGCTGGGAGTCTTGGTGGCAGTACGGTTGGCGGAAGGGGGAGGAAGAAGAAGAGTAAAAAGGACAAGGACGGTGCGGCGAGTGTAAAAGGCGGAGCTGACGGCTCTGTCGGTGGGCGTGGGGACACAGGTACATCTGTGAAAAATGGAACAAACCAAGGCGACGAGGACGCAGATAATGATGATGATGATTACATCGAGGAGCCCGAGATCGATGGTGGCGCGGCCGTTGACGCGGCTGCTGAAAAGAAAAATCTCGCGTACGTTCAATGAATTCTACCCTCTAGGGCCCATTCCGAAGATTCATACTGACACAAAAAATGGCTTAGGATTTTGATGGATGCATTTAACCCCGAGCAGTCGTCTCGATACGATTGTTTCAAGCGCACTAAACTGAACAAATCTACCCTTCGAAAGATTGTGAATCAGACATTATCTCAATCTGTTCCCCCTAATGTCGTCACCACCATTGGAGGTTATACCAAAGTATTTATTGGGGAAATTGTCGAAAAGGCGAGAACAATTCAAGCTGAGTGGGCCGAGGCATTTGATGCAGGCGCTATTGCCGACGCTGAAGCGGAAGAGGCAGCACAGCATCGCAAACGGCAGGAACAAGCAGATAAAGAGAAGGAAAATAACAGTACTCAGACCTCATTACAACCAGTCCACGGGGATAGTTCTGGTACGTTGGCTGTGAAACCTGAGTCATCTGAAAACGGGCCAGCTAGTAGTGCGATGGAAGGCATCCAGTCTGCGCCGCTACCGGCTTCAACGCCTCCTCATACTCATGTTACAACCCAGAGTACTGCCGCCACGGAGGGGGCTTCTCTTGATAACTCAACGCTTGCCCCTAGGAAGTCAATCAAGCTCCCGCCAAACCCTCATCGTGGGCCACTTTTACCGTCACATATTCGTGAGGCATTGCGACGATATAAACTCAGTGCACAGGGTGATAATGTTGGGTTTTCCGGCCTGAGTTTGAAAGGATTTGGTGTAAAGGGGCCATTTGCATGGAGTGTCAGGGGAACCGGTGGGAGGAGGCTCTTTGGTTAAGGCAACTTTTGAGTTTTACTGAGCTTTATACGAAGCTTCGCAACGGTATTATTTTCTAATGCTAAGGTTGGGATTGTTATTCTTCTCATCGGAATTTTCGGTGGGCTGGAGTTATTGGGCGGGATTTGTAACTGGCGCACTATCTTCTCTTTCCTAGGTCACTGGAGCATTTGAACACGGAAGGATGTGATACCTATGTACTTTTTCTGCATTATCTATCCTAGCGTTATTTGGCTCTGGAAAGCTTCTGAGTCCAAATTAGCTAAATAGCATTTTACTAGTGGCTGGACATCTCTATTAAGTTCTTAAGAGGTTGATAGTAATATAACAAATATAGCTCGTAATATACACTGAAAAAATCAGGTAGATCTTTTCGAAATGTCAACCAGACCTCAGATAACTCCCATAGGCAAAAATGAAAGAGTAGCAAATAAAAAACATTGGTGGAGAAGGGGATCAAATATCACACTTCCGCCCATATCACTTCTCCTACGTACCGAAGTCCCGTAATTTACTCCTTTTGCCCCCGTTTCCGCATATGCCTGGCTCTAAGCTGTTGGTTCTTCAACTCCCGTTCAGCTCTGATCTCCGCCTTGCGCCGCTCTTCATAGGCCTTCGCATTTTCGAGTTCCTTCTTATTAAGCCGCGGCATACGACCAGTCGGGTCAGATTCCTCCTTTTCACCGGTCATTTCGCCTAGTTTATTCTTTACATCTTTGACAGTATCTTTGTAAGCAGATTTCAGTCCATCCATGGCTCGGTCAATGGCGCTGATATCTTGGGGTGGTATATGTGTCTCAGGTGTCGGCTGTGAAGTAACTGGTTTGGAAATGGTTTGGATTCGGCTTGGAGCAGGCGTGGATGAGTCTTGTGAGGTGGGGTTCTTAGGAAGAGGTCCAAGGCCGACTAATTTGCGTAACCGAGGGGTGGTCATTATATAGGTCTGGCATACAGACAAGGCACCGGTCGTGAGGAAGTAGAGTTGTAGAATGCCAGGCCAGAATGTCATGGTCAACGCTGTAACAATAGGAAGAGAATATACCATAATCTTTCCTAAAGTAGAGTTCATTAGATTGCTCAACCCGGTATCGCCGCCACGCTAGAAACGAGTACAATGTTAGCACATGATTATACGCTTGATAAAAGGGGTGAAAGCCACTTACCCTGAGAGCTACGAACATCAGAGCACCAGTTGCGAAGGGAAGGGCATAGTAAGGGTCAGGCATAGTTACGTCCTGTAGCCATAGGACGCTTTCGTTATCCAATCCTGGAACGGGGAGAGCAGACATTCCTCGAAGAACTCTGAAGCATCCAAAACCAAGTGGTATCTGGAGAAGAGGTAGAAAGGCCTTCCAGGGCTTTATTCCATGTTCCTGGTTCAACAAAGCAAGCTCGTTCTTCGCCTTCAGTGCTCCAACATTGTCGTTTTCGCGTACACAGTGCATCACACGTTCTCGAATTGGTGTAGTACGCGGTTTTAGAGCCTTAAGTTTGGTAGAAACTTCGGCGGAGGATACAATTGAGTTGAATAGTACAACTCGAATTAGCACAGCTGTAGCTACAGTTGCAGTCCACCATGGCAAACCACCTGTTATATGTAGTGTCTCTAGAAGAAACTGGACCATCGAGGAGGGACCCCATCCGTAGTCTAAGCCAAGTTCTTTAAGATAGCCAATCTTCTCTGGAATGTGTGAGAGATCTATATCGGCCAAGCTACCACCGGAAAGTGCATCGGAACCAGGTGTGATGCCTCCAGTTACTGGTGCGGTTGCCGGTTCGCTTGGGGTAGAAGTAATAGCGGAAGATGTCGCTGTGGTGGATGCAAATCGGGGGGAGATTTTGATCGGCCCTGAGCTCCGGGAAAGTCGTAGGGCACTTAGCGCAGTGCCATTTCCACGAAGTGAACTCGATCGAATCTGGATATTCCTTGCTGGGTTTAGGGAAGAAAACTATTTTATTAGAACACGGTCAGTTGGACTCCGAGATGGCGTAAAGAAAAATTTCGTTGCACCAAGCTTTTTTTTACCTGTCGTTGCGATTGTGAGGATCTGAGGATTGGAGACTGTGTAATTACACGAGAGTGCCTAATTCCAGCTCTAGAGAGCATCTTGAGAGCGGGATATCGAGAAATTCAGTTTCAGTGGTGATATTGATTGATAGATGCTTGCGATTCGGTAAATTTTTCAAGTTGAAGTTCAAAGGGAAAAAAGTTTGGCGTGTATTTCAGGAAGGTTTGCCGGCCGCGTTTAACTTGCGGCTAAAAGTCTAATTACTGCAGGCGGAATTCAATACCATTGTCTACTACTTGTTGACTCGTTTATACGGCTGGATGGGGTTGAATATGGATGCGAAAGATAAATATAGCAATTGCAGTTCCCTCCTGCTGAAAATATGGAATGAAGACGTAATATCGAAGGTAGCAGTTCATTATCCTAACGCCATTCAGTCGACGGTAGTCTTCCATTAGGTAGATGGAAATACGGACATCATTACCGTGTACATAGAACTAGTTAAACACAGGGAAAAGTGGTATATCTATGGCTGTGGTGTTTGCCCTGGGTAGCACCTCCATCAGCCAATCAAGCGCGCAAAAAGAAATGGTCTATTACTTCAACAACATGACATTATTTGATTGTGTAGCTCAGTTGTGCCCCTTTTACCGCCTGCGCTGTGGTATATCGCGGAGATCAATTCCGCCGCCGATGGGCTGCTGCGTCCGTCGATGGGTAGGGAATACCTAGATCACAACATTAGTTGATACACTGGGAACGAGAACATTAGATTATTGGCCTACTTTTGTATTCGACCAGCCTAGTCTAAAGGCTGCCTCATGTGCAAATAGCTCTCCAAATCCAAGCATAAGCCCGTTGACGAAAGGGAGGATGAGGTTGATAGCGGCACCCTGTATTATCCGCCAGTAAGATGGGGGTGTGTAAAGAGTCACAGGAGCAGCGGGAGCAGGCCCGGATGGGGGAGACAGCTCGATAGTGGCTGAGTAGTTCTCCGAGTCCGAAGGAAGAGTGACTGCTGAATCGGATAGCTCTACCCTCGGTGTGCTCTCGTTCGACGCCATGGTTGAGTATTGTGTGAGAAGCAGGCAGCTGGTGCGGTTGACCGAAAGTCGAGGGGAGGGGACTTCGTCAAGCGATACTATATGAGGGGAAAAAAAGAAGAGAAAAGGCAAGCAGCGTGTGCACTCGAGGCCGGCTCTGACAACAGCTCTGCTTAACAGGATGACTCTGCCGCCGTGCCTGTTTGTTTTCTATACTCCCTCTATCCAGCTTCTTCGCTCTTGTCTCCAATCGAAGGAACTCCGGGCGGTGGAGTTCTCTCTGCCTTAGGTAATCGGGGCCAAGGCGAGGCCGGGCGGGAAGATCGATATCCCGTGTCTGATTACCTAATCTGATATCCAGGCACCCAAAGTGACGTAAAAGCAGAAGACGAAAGACAAACACCAGAGACCAGCACAGCAGCTTTTTCTTCCTTTCCCATCACTTGACTTGTGTAGCAAATATCTGTTATCAGAGTGTTTTATGGTCGTCTTGTTTCTTAGAAGCAAAAACTTTTCCCGTTACTCTAGGGTATTGCCGATTCCTGCGAGCCCCGCAGCCGCCGACCATGGCCTCTGCCGAAGACGAGATGATCTCGCACTTCTGTGCTATCACAGGAGCCACTCCAGCTGTGGTATGTATGGTTCTGGCCTCTGTTACCTCTGTGGCACCTGTTTTTTTCGGTGGTTGTCCAAAGACTGACATGCATCTAAGGCTAGGGAACACTTGGTAGCCAACAACTGGGATCTAGATATGGCGATTGCAGAAGTTTACCCAGAAGAAGAGAGGCCAGAATCAGATTATGATGACATGGACGATAGTCGACAGGCTGAGGCAACAGCGGGTGCTCAGGGAGTAGCAGCTTCTCACGCACAAGGAGCTGGATCAAAATCTAGAGCCGGTGCCAAAAAATTTGCAACGCTGGGGGACCTTGGCTCCGGGGACGGTGGAGGCCCTCCTTCTCATGATTATGACGACGATGAACCTCAAGATCTCTTTGCTGGAGGTGAGAAATCCGGGCTTGCGGTCCAGAATCCAGATGATATCAAGCGAAAAATTATCGAAAAGGCTAAGAAGTACGAACTCCCTTTTTCTGAGCAGCCCTGACATTGTTGCTAACGATGCTGTAGGGCAATGCCGCCTGTCGAACGTAACCCAACCCCTGCAAAATCGCATTTTACCGGAACTGCTCGCACCCTCGGGGGAGATGACACTCCCAGTCGGATCATTGAAGATCCCAATGCGAATCAGCCGCAGCCGCTCGAGCGCGTACATCGAACTCTTCACTTTTGGAATGATGGGTTTTCAGTTGATGATGGTGACCTATACAGATCCTCCGATCCTAAGAATGCACAGATACTAGAGGGCATCCGACAGGGACGCGCTCCACTCTCCATCATGAATGTTCAGGTTGGGCAGGATGTAGATGTCCAAGTAAAACAGCATGATTCAGACTACGTGAGACCTAAGGGGAAGTTTAAGGCCTTTTCCGGATCCGGCCAACGACTCGGTAGCCCAACTCCCGGTGTGGTGTCTGCAGCATCAGCAGCTGTACCACCAGCAGCGCCTGCTCCGGCTGAGGCTAGTACAGGTCCTGAGCAGCCAAAGATCGATGAGTCCCAACCTACGGTCACCCTCCAAATTAGACTGGGTGATGGCACACGGTTAACCAGCCGGTTTAACACCACGCATACTATTGGTGACGTGTATCAGTTCGTGGCGGCAGCTAGTCCGGTCAGCCAACAGCGAGAATGGGTTCTCATGACAACTTTCCCGAGTACAGAGCTCAATGACCGCTCTGCCATTCTCGGAGACCTCAAGGAGTACAAGCGCGGCGGCGTCGTAGTTCAAAAATGGACTTAAGATACCTATTAGGCAAAGCGTCGTTGTTGATATCTGTCTAGATAGAGAGGAATAGTCTTCATCCAAAGATCTCTCTGGCCTTAGAAGGGATGAAATAATGGCCATCAACCAATTTATGGATATATGTTCTTATCAGTAGACAAAAATTAGCACCTGCCCGCTTAATAATCTAGTTGGAAGCTTGATAAGCCAAACTTCTATCAAAAAGATTCAAAGAAACCCCAAAATCTTTGCAAGATTCTTCATGTTGTTATATGCTGGAAATACTGTTTACCTCCAGATATATGTCTACTTAAGGCGATAATTCATCATGCCGCTAGATGGTGTCAAAAATATACTCCTGGTACGTTTGCCCCGCGAGATTGCAGCTTATCGATAGCAAATATGAGCCCGCCTCAAGTCATGGATCACGGCAACAAAGCTTAGGAGAGCCAAATCTCTTTGAGCCTATGATATTACTATTCCAAATATTCGCTAACGTGTGGCTCGTCTTGTAGGTTCTCTCCGGGAAAGGTGGAGTGGGAAAGTCCTCCGTCACACTCCAGCTTGCGCTCTCTCTCACACTCCGAGGACGGTCGGTTTGCATATTGGACATTGATCTTACAGGACCTTCGATGCCGCGGCTGGTAGGCAAGGAAAATGCAAAAATAGTACAAGCTTCCGGCGGCTGGGTTCCTGTGAGCGTATATCCTGCTTCAGACTCGGACACTACCACACCTGCACCTATACCTTCGACAGATAACCCAGAAGGGAATGACAACAGCATAGCTCGCCCCTATGGGCCCCTACGATGTATGTCCTTGGGATTTCTACTGCGAGATAGGGGCGATGCTGTGATATGGCGAGGGCCAAAAAAAACGGCCATGATCCGCCAGTTTCTATCAGACGTCATATGGGGAGACACGGATTATCTACTGATAGATACTCCTCCAGGAACAAGTGATGAACATATCGCAATCGCCGAACAACTACTAAGTCAAGCTACGACGTCCCCCACCTCAGGATTAACACAGCCGCGCCTCGCTGGTGCCGTATTAGTCACTACTCCTCAGGCTGTAGCTATATCCGACGTGCGAAAGGGAGTCAATTTTTGTGCAAAGACGAACATTCCGGTCCTTGGTGTGGTTGAGAATATGTCTGGATATACGTGTCCTTGTTGCGGGGAAGTGAGCAATGTTTTCTCCAAGGGTGGAGGGAAGGTGATGGCTGATGATATGGGCATACGCTTTCTGGGAGCTGTCCCGATTGATGTGAGTTTCGGGGAGATGGTTGAGGGCCCTCGTTCGGATTCAGGTGAGAATAAGGAGGAGCAGAAGGCAGAGAAATTAGAGACGAATGGTAGTCAGCCTCTGGAGAGCCCGTTGGTTGAAAGATATCAAAAATGTTGGTCCCAGCCGACTTTTGAAAGCCTTGCGAAAGAGGTCATTCAGCTAGTGGAAACAACTTGAACAATCCACAGCATGATATGGCCTTCAGTTTAATAGAAGAGCTTTGGAGTTTGGGCGGGCTGGAGTTTGGGATGAGGGCAAAGTGTCAATTTATATCTCCGTTGGGGTCATTCGAAGCTTTATATACAACAGAAGGAATGAAATGACTAATTATCATGAAATTACTGTGAAAATGACTTATTAAATACCCAAATTACAACCACAAATGATGTTGTTAAACCATAAAGGGGTAAAATGCCCCATAAAGTCAAGGTTATATCTGGATCCATCCCCGACTCTAATTTGAGAATATGGCTTCTTTGCTGCAGCGCATTTTTATCTTTTAAAATGATGAGGTTTAGTGAACATTGGTCCTTTCCTATTTAGCTTCCATCATACGTCCGGACCGATTTCCAGATATATAGAAGAGAAACGTGATTCCAAGGGGTCAGTCGTGGTGGGTATCTGTCGTTTATGAGCAAGAACACCTATGTAAAGCCGTGCTGCTACTCCATTCGTGAGAGCTACACCGCCAGTTGACAACTTGCCATCTAGTTTGCAGCACGCTCCCCTTACCATCCCCTGGGTTCAACAAGTTAAAATATACTGAGGTACCCTCGGTAGACTTCAGCCGAGAATCGAGAACCGAGAAAGCGAGAATTCAGGTACGGGTGGCTAGTTACCAGTATCCACAGGGTATGCGTATTCGCATCACTAGTACCAGGTTTTCCATCACCTTGCTGCAAGCTCTTGCGTACGTTAGAATAGAACGTTGAAAGGTAGCTCTTATAGGTGGCGTGTAGGTGAAGACTAACAACGACGCGTTATCGAAGGCAATCGTCTGAGGGAAGACGCTTCAGTACCCAGTACTAAGCTCCACGCCTAATGTCCAACTGGATAACGTCCTAGTTACCTATGTATAGTGAAGCAAGTTACTTAGTATAAGGGAGTCAGGAAGTGTCTTTCATGCCTTTCGCGGCACGCGGCAAAAGCTCTGGCTGATGTGCCGAAAGTAGTTTAGTCAGGGAAGTGACAGCTGACTCAGCAATCCAATGGGGCCGCGCCAACAACAACCAATAAGAATTCTTTATATTAATGACTAATCTAGACTGTCGGAAGTTAAATGGTTCCACAGTCGAGGAGGGCGAAGGCCGAAGTGTACTTCTTTGCAACAGTTTATCCCCTCTGAATGAGAAAATAGTTAAGAGTCTAGAGATGTCACCGATAGTATTGACAGCTGTCTTAAGGATATTGAAAGAGAGTATCCGATTGTGTGAGAGAGATATAGGTATGAAACTGAGATGTCCTGGTGCCTGAGCCTGGATATCGAGTGAAAGAGAGTTATGAAAGCACCCTAATATAATGATTCAGGATATCGACTGTCTAAAAGTTACATTATCCGGGCCCGCGAATCACCATGCACTGAAACCTGAATGCGTTGTTTTATCGACCTTCACTGTTCCTCCGTGTTCGACATCAAACTAACTTCAGGATGTCCATACTTAAATAAAAGAACAGAACGGCTTGATACATATCTGACCAGTTAACTACCTAATCAAGTGAAAGCCCTGAAGTTGGCTCATCACCTACCTAGCAGTTACCTGGAACACGGCCAAACGCTTTGTTTGCGCTATGGATACGAACCAGTCCGAGTTGAATCTGACAAACGCCGTAACAAAGGCATATGGATGCTTGAGCAAGGCACAGTCCTTGGAAGGGATAACAAAACAAAACCAACAGTCAGGAAAGTGTCATGATTGGGCTATGGTTCACATACCCTAATGTGAGGTCAGGGCAAAAAGCTCCGCTGCCCCCTATACCCAAGGCTGTGAGCCATTTTAGTACCAGTTATAATGTGTTGCGGGTATGAATATGATGCAATAAAAATAGTGTACTTAGCAGAGGGTACAATGATGCCCTCTCACGTTCTGGGTAGGTAGGTAATTAGATATGCCTCAAGTGATAAATAACTCCCGCCTCGCACTATTGGAGACAGGCATTTTTGTATTCAATTACGAACAAGCCTGCAGTTTCTACTGTCCAGAGTTCCCCTCTAAACTATCGCTTTTACTTTAGATTCAGGGCATTCCCTCCTAAAGGCAATGATGCCTCATCTCAAAACATCAACCATCGCCCTTCTCCTACCCCTGCTTTTCTCTCCCGTTAACGCAGAAGATGTTAAGCTAGTGGGCTGTGATGCTGTCGGGTGCCCCCCGCACTATGATAGCGATCGCTGCACCGTTGAAAATACCACCTTTATAGGAGTCGGGGTGTCCCCTATTCCGGATGTTCCCTCAGAACTAAAAGGCTTCTCCCTTGTCAAGGCTGTCAACGTCTCGGCCACACCGGTCCAGTTTAACGGCTCGCGAGTACGTCCTATCAGGTCGTTTTACTACCTAGGCACCCCGGAGCATACAGAGACGAACAGCCTCTCCGGCTGTGCAGTTATCTTCAACGATCCACCGGCCAACAAGTTCACGCCCCCTAGTGGGGCCGATACTTTTGCTGCCACTGGGACCTGCGCTGATGTTATTCAGCAAAAGTGCATTGATACAATCACGCAGCGAGCTAGGGATGCAGCCAACCGGGCCGGGGGTAATGCCAATGCCTGTAACGCGCTCGACCGAGAATTGAAGAAGGATGATTTTAGCGGATGCTCCTTATTCGGGGGCCACGGTACCTCCCTCGGAAACTTCACTATCAAGTCAATTGGGAACCTCCATGCTGCCAGAAACTCTTCGGACTGCTGGCCAGTGCAGCGGAAGTCGGATGGGCTAATGCAGATCGCCGAGGTGATTTCAAATGTAAGCTGAGATGATGAGATCGGTTTCATAAAAATAAGCTGCATGGCGCTAATTAAAACTTTATTAACCGCAGGGGACCTCCTCAAGAGCCGAGGATTTCTTCAGTGAGGCCTACAAGATCACTCCGGTCGTGACTGTGTTCCTTGGTGGAAACAATCATAGGCTTGCCCACAATACTACATCCCAAATGACGTGTCTGAAGATGGTTAGCCACAGACACTACCCGTACAGTGAGAATTCCGCGGCTGCCCTAAGGGGAGGCTGGTTAGCTGTTACTATCGCCACACTCATAGGGATTGTCGTAATGTAATGGCAGTCTAACTATTCTAAATGGTTAGTAGAGCCCAGCTTCGAAGGGCTGTCTCTATATTTTGTTGGAGGATGCCGAAGGACCTCCTTATATTTACTACAATAGACACAGGATCTTGCTTGGGCTGTGAGGCCGATCTCGACCAGTTAGTTGCCAGCAGTTACCGGCTGTGACGGCCCTGCTATTAAACTACAACTACATGCCACTTGTGACACGCTAAACAAAAAGAAGAACTAATTCCATTGGTTTAGATACACATTCTGACATACAGAAGTCGGTTTGTATACCACATATGCCAGAGTACAGAGTATAGATAGGTAAATAGAGTCATGATAATCGTGAAATGTTCATTATTCCGCTTCGTGAATCGTGACATGTAGACCATAAGGACGACCATAAGGAAAAGCAAGCTTGTATGGCATGACTTCAATCGTCAGGGAGGTGGCTAAGCCGAGCATTTTGTTTCTCTAAAACATCTCGTAGCTTTTCCTGTGCAGATACAAGCGATGTGACCTCTTGGCTGGATTTACCATGAGCGCGACTCATTTTCCCAACCCAGCTGAGGAACCCTTGCAATTCATCCAGAACGGAGGATTTCCTAGAGTGGGATTTTTGCTTGTGTCCATTGATATGTGGAAGTTCATCGTAGTCTGGAATGTCCACTATCGCGTCAGTCGAAGGCCATGGCCTGTCTGGCTCAGTCAAGTGATAAGATCTATCGGCCTGGGCATCTAGATGGACAGCAGATATAACAGGACGTGTCATCATTGACTGTCCAGTAGCATTGTAATCGCCGCTTTCAAGACGAGTGTCAAGAGCCCAGGGCAGATACGGCAGCCTCCCTTTGTCTACCGGATGATGGTTGCGGGTTGGGGGAATGGTCTCTTCATGAGCAGGGACCAGTTCTCTTCTTACGGTGTGCCTGTGAGATTCAGCCTGCTGCTGTGTCGTGTTTGTCTCAGCCCATGCCTGAGGAAGTGAATTGCGGAAATCAAAGAGACCCGTTGGCCGGGGTATTGGATTGAGGTAGTCGTAAGTGGACGAATACCGACCATGACCATCCACAGTGCTGATATCGTCACCCACGACCAAGACATTGTCGTCTGCCAGCCTCTCCGTGCTAGAGCTTGCCTCTTCCACTGTTAAAAGGCCATGATCACTCGTTCGTGCAGGTGCTCTGATTTCACCCAGAGGCGGTCTATGGCTCCCGTATTCATTTGCAAGACTTAGCTTGCTTCGGCCGCATATCTCGGCTATAGCATCCAAAGTCACCTGTATATTGGGCTCGATAGACTGTAGTATGCCTTCTATACCGAACTCATCAACTGACGGAAGACGTGCTGGAGGAGCGTTAGTCGTCTGTTGTTCTCTGTCTGAGCTCCGCCTCCTTGACATTGTAGATTCCCTCTCCGGTCCTCCAGAATAGGTCCGAACAATAACCGGTTGAGAAGACAGGGAGGCCCGGCTGGCAATAGAGGCAGACTGACGATGTTTCCGCTGAGGAGGCCTAGTAATCCCATGAAGTTGCCGCAAAGCAGTGGTCCGTCGAGCAAGCGTAGGATCGTCCAGGGCGGGATTGAATAGCCGGCCGCGAGTCCCCAATGTAGAGAGAGACTGGTTTGCCCATGGCTGAGGTGTAGGAAGAGACGAGGAGAGATGCTCTATACTGGCTAGGGATGACGGCCGATCAGAGCTGGAATCCATCCCGAGTGTGTGAGTATGTGTCAGGCGCAGGGCATACGTGGAGTAGATCTGTCTGCAGCAACAGGAGTCCCTCTTGGCTCATCAAGCTGGGATATGGTCAGGCTGGTCTCCCCACGACTGTACTGGCATAAGTAAATCGATGATGCGTGTCAGGATATGTATGACGAGACGGCCTTGACTATGCGACTGGGCTGCATATACGCATGTCCGCCAGGGATTGGATGGTCAGCGGGAGTGCAAGCAAGGTCGGGATGAAGCTGGAGATGCCACACTTTCCCCGGCCTTCAGTGTCCCCCGGAAACCGTTGAGGAGGGATGTCTCAGGCTTTATTCGGTGACAGGCCCTCCATGACGCGGGCGGCCTGCAGAAGATGTGTTGGCACCGTTATCCGTCGCTTGTTATATCATGCTGGCGGCTGGCTAGGGTTGCGGGGGACCTCCCGGAGTCCCGTGTTTAGCTACACCTGGCGGAAGATCGATGTTCCGCATTTGAGGGCTGCTCGGCGGCCCCAGGTCCCGTCTAGTGCTGAGGTGGAGGCGCGGATGGGAGGATACACTCCGTGGGACGAGGATGAACAGTTCGGTCAGAGGCCGGTCGACGGGTAGACATAGCAAGGGAAAGACATGCAGGAGCCTTGAGGGGCCCATTGCATCGAAGCTGACGGGGGGATCATTGCCTCAACCATGAGCAGGTTCTATGTTTGTTTCTCTCCCATCGACTTCTTGCTAGTAGATGCATGTAGTGCTGTGCTGACATGGATATATCTACGCATAGTTCGGAGATTCGGACGGGTCAGACAACGACTTGAACGATGATAATCTTCCGTTCCCGAAGCCGATATCGAGAGCTTCTTTTCTAACGCCGGATTTCGATGCCACAACTTTCCTGGCCTCGCTATCAAACCGCCACCAGTCGTTGGCTGATCTACAGACCGAGCTTCGAGAGCTGAATGAGGCACTGAACAAGGAGCTTCTTGACCTTGTGAATGAGAATTACCAAGAGTTTTTGTCCCTTGGAGCTGCTCTGAAGGGTGGCCAGGACAAGGTCGAGGAGATTAGAGCTGGCTTGCTTGGGTTCCAGAGAAACGTGCAAGGGATAAAAGATCAGTTCGAGGCAAAGAAAAAAGAGATACGGGAATGTCTCGATGAAAAGAAACGGCTACGGTCAAAGATTTCGGTTGGGTACGAACTACTAGATGTTGCAGAAAGGATCGAATTGTTGGAGACGAATCTCATGATCCGGCCTGGAAAGGATGCAACGGCAAAGGAGAATGGAGCTCAAGCGGAAGGTGATGATGAAAGTGATGGCCTGTCGGATGTCATACTAGGAAGCGAAGCAGACGATAGCGACGAAGATGGAGAAGAAAGTGAGAACGAGGGCGGAAACAAGGCGAGAATATCTCTTCGCAGGTTGGAGGCCCATATACAACAATATCTGAGTGTGAAGGTAATGGCGGATCGGATTGGAGAGAAACACCCTTTCATCTCCAGCCATGCCGGTAGGATTGATGCCATCAAGTCGGCTCTACTGCTTGACCTGAGCACCGCGCTAAAGGAAACAAGTAAACTTGGATCAAAGCGAGACGAAAAAATTTCTACAATACTACGGTTATATGACTCGCTGGGACACCATGACGAAGGACAGCAATGTTTGAAAAGGCTGGGAACAATAACTGAATAATTGAAGACTGCTTTATGCATGTTTAGAGAAAAAAACTTGCTTTGGAGTTTGGGCGGTTAACTCTTCTCAATGGAATAATATTTCTATCAAACGACGCCAAAATATAGATATACAGAATAATTTACATGTCTTCATTCCGCTAACTCTTAACATCCGGTCAACATGTGCAGAGGAGGAGAATTTTCGCTCTTGTATTCGCCGTTCAGGCTGAAGCCTGGACCATTGGTGGTGCTCAGTACCTTCGGTGATTGTCAGTCAAGCAGTAACTCGAGCAAGGGGAAAGAAGGGAAGAATGAGAAAACCTACAACTTCGGCAATATCCTTGGATATTTGGTCTGACATTCCAGCCGCATCTTTCTTGATTGCAGCAATAAAAGCACCCAGGTTGTTCTTGAGTTCTTCAGGAGAGAAGCCCAATTGACCAATTGCCAACTTGACGACACCAGATCTTTCTCTGTAAATACTGCCTCCACGCATATTTCTTACAGTGGTAGCAACATTGTCGACAACGGTGCCCAGCTTCGCGCTAGGCATCAAGCCCTTGGGACCCAGTACTCGGCCCAAACCGGCCTTATTCAGACTAGGCAAACTGTTGGTGTGACAGATACAGACATCAAAGTCAATATTTCCTGCCTTGATAGAGTTGAAAACTTCCTCTTCACCAACGATGTCGGCACCAGCAGCTTTGGCTTCCTTTGCGGCACGAGATCCTGGTGGACATATAACGCAGACTCGCAGATCGGACCGAACTGCATGCGGAAGACGTATCTGATTTCGAATCACGGGGCCGTCTCGTTTTGTGCGTAATTTGACATGGACTTCATACTTGACGGAGGAAGTATTCCGGCCTGCTTCGAATGCGCGAAGATATCTTGTCGTAGAAAAAAAGTTTTAAGGTAAGTATGAATTCTACACTTGAGAGGGAGAAGCAGCTTGTCCGCAAAAATGGACAATTGACGCAACAGGACAGTATACACACCTCATGGCATCGCATAGTGAAAATTGGATTGCATCTCGGATGTCATATTGGGTATACATTGGCTTCTTCTTCTTGGGCTTGGAGTCTTTCGACTTGGACGACTTTGAGGCATATCGTTGCTGTTGTTGGAGAGGGCATATAAAGGATGGAGCTATGACCTGGGGTCGTAGGGAGAAAGACAGTACTCCCCTCGACAGGGGAGCCAAGTATCTCGGGGTTGCAGCCATCGCAGCTCTTGAATTGATCTCAACCTCCTCGATCAAGCGTCAAATTCGAAGCTGCGCTCACCATCTGATTCGACCTGCACCAGAGGCCGACCTCTGGGCATGGATGAATTTCTTCGCGGATAAATTAAACTCCGTATCTGATTATATAAGCAACGGCTCTCCACTAAAACTAAGTTCGATACGTTGATCATGTAATCAGGAAGGCCTAAACCCTTACGCATTCCCAACGACGACGAAGAAGAAGCCATAAACAACAATACGAAGTGATAACCAATGAATCTGGTGGCTACACTCTTATCGAAGCGAAATGTCTTTAACACTGCCTTCAGACCCTCCTGTCAATCTATAGGCTGGCACTGATACTGACCATAGTTATCTAGTAACGGCCAAGTGAGCTGGACCTGACGAATCCTCTTTATCTATGGGCCTAGCAAACCAGCTATCAATGCCGGTGCTGAAAAAGTCGCTTGCGGGGAAAGAGAATTCGACAGCAGATACTCCCTGCAGCAGGGCAAAAGGAATTCTATCGATAGGATACCCCAGAAAACAGTGAATGTCCACCCGAGGAGTGTTACAGTAAGCATGAACTGCTTGGGTACATACTCATCCCTATTGCAATGGAGCTATGCATCAGATATGATAACTCCATACGTGGTACTCCGTGCGCTCGCATCTTGAGGCACAGCATTGTATGCCATAGGGAACTTCCACCTACCTAACTGCTCAGAAGCGTTGCTTGCTGCGATGCCCGACTTGGATTTACATTCACTTTAATGAGAGGCGTGCAGAGAACCGGGTAACCACTGTGCCGAGTGGTATATAATGGACATGCATTTTCTCATAAACCATTCACTTCATGAGGGCAAAATGCCGGGAATCTGCTCAATTTGCATCACGCGCTAGGGTGCTGCAGGGCTGATTTAGCTAGTTTTCATCTTCATGAACTTGTGTGTTTCACCAACTCATGCCCTTATCTGGGGTAAATATATGTGATATTCATCAAACTTCCTCACTGGCTATGGGACTATGAAGTAGTAGTCTGGAGGTCTAGCAGAGCGCGCCATGGCCTTCCCAAACTGCCTTCGTGTTCAGATTATGATCGTCGATCCCCAAGCTTGCTCTCAAAATAGCGATGGAAAGAAAAAGAAAGCATAAAATAAAGGTTGAGCAGCTTGGCTGAGAGATTGATCTGCAACCCCAGCCAGTAATATTCGCTCCCATTATTTTGCTGCAAGGTACAGGGTTGAGACTCAATTTTACCCCTTTCGAGTATTTAACTCGGGCTCGATTATTGGGGCTGAGGAATGAAATAGCCGTACGGTAACTAGGGGTATATAATCGATGGCTTTCTCCAAGGGGTTGTTTCCACTTATGATTTACCGATTTACCTCCCAAAATCATGACAGGAACGAAGGACATTTTGGCGCGTACATCTTCATAACCGTGTGGACATGGGCGCGATTGCTCAGATTCTCCTGGCTTGTTCCCTTGTTGGGGGGTCACTGGCTTCATATTCGCTGGTCGATAACTTCGAAGGATCAACATTTTTCTCAAACTTTGACTTCTTCACTGGAGAAGACCCAACTCATGGCTTTGTCAAGTATGTAGGGGAGAAGGAAGCTCGGTCTGCAGGTTTAATCGATTTCGAGTCTCGATATGACGGTAGCACGGTGGTCCGGATGGGTGCCGACCACACGAATATTACCCCAGACGGCCGACCAAGCGTGAGGATATCAAGCAAGAAGAGTTATAACCAGGGGCTCTGGATCATCGATTTCGAGCATGTCCCTGGGACTGCATGTGGAATATGGCCAGCTTACTGGCTCCTGGGACCCAACTGGCCAACGAACGGAGAAGTTGACATTTATGAGGGTATCAATCTTGACCTCTCCAACACTATGACCCTCCATACTGGTCGCAATTGCACTATATCAAAGGATGTCCAATTCACAGGCAGGTTGACGACACCCTACTGTGACCAGAACGCTCCACCACCGTTAGGTGGCAATGGCTGCACAATCAAGGCCGACGATCCAACAAGTTACAGCAGCGGTTTGAACATTGCTGGAGGAGGCGTATATGCGACTGAATGGACTACTGAAGACCTTAAGATATGGTTTTTCCCCAGAATAGCCGGCATCCCAAGCGATATCAGGAATGGCAATCCAGACCCTTCAAACTGGGGAACACCAGCCGCGCTTTTTACCGGAAACTGTAGCTTTACGGAAAGCTTCAGAGATATGCAAATAATATTTGACATTACCTTTTGTGGTGACTGGGCTGGAAGTCCAAAAATCTGGGAGGACACCCCTTGCTCTGCCGTCACTTCGGAGTGCAAGACATTTGTTGAGAATTACCCGCATGCATTCAAGGAAGCGTACTGGGCTATCAAATATCTGAATGTCTATCAGAAGCCAACGGAAGCACAATTAGGCCAAAAACTTCATAGCCAATGGCAGCATAGGCGAACGCATCATCGCCGGCACTTGCTACGCTGATAAGAGTACTGCTGTCCGCCGCTGGCTCACCATATAACATTCATTTATAATTTAAGGGAGATTAATATAATTTTAATATATGCCTTTGAATGACCGTTTCCGTGAACAAATGATCAGCGAGCTGGCCAATCTCTAAACCTATGCATCAAGTAACTATACATCTTGATTTTGAATTGAATACAAACATTTTAATGGGTTGCTTTCCCTGAGCAGCTACAGCTCCGCTGCTATACCTACACATACCTCTCCTGACACCTAAAGTTACAAAATTAGGGGAGAATATCCTCGAGCTTGCCTCATCCAATTGGAGGTACCCGCTGGGTTCTTCGAGCTTTAGTTAGCTGAACAGTAGGGAATATGGTCTTTACCAGGTGCTGTTTTTTAACAGTCTCTCCTTAGGAGTGGGAGGTTGTATGGGGTTGCTGCCAATCAGATTAATGAGGAACACATGTTTCTCATTCAACCTAGGTATTATGGCTATGGATAACATGTGGTGTTGAGTAAATATTTGGCTGATTTGGGGTAGGTGAGACATACCCGCTTGACTCGTCCACACCTCTGGACAGCAAATAGTATACTTCGCTTTCACCTCAATTCAATCTCCATTATGGGGTATAGAGAGCTGGATGTAACAATACATGTCCCGAAAATGGTCATCTTTATTGGGCAATCAATGGCTTGGTAGAGTTCCAGTTGATCGAGAAGCCAGCCATCGTTGACATGAGTCAATGGATGTATTTTATGCACTGCTTTTATCCCTAAGTTAGAGCGGAAATCATAGTTCCCACAATCCTCGCCATCTGTCTCGTTACGACGACAAGATGCTTGATAGATCACACGAACTATGCGCCATCGAAATCACTAGTCAGAGCCACGAGGTGTAAGACGATCTGTGGCGGCCGATTTCGTCCGGATCTCTGTAACTAACTATTCCATGTATGCAGCAGGGGTGTCTCTTATTATTAAATCGATACTCCGTACTCCGTACTCCGTAAAAATATATAAATATCATGACATAACCATGAATGCTGTTCGATCTCACCGAGCAACGTTTCACGAACTTCCATCGAGCTGACCTTGACATCAATCATCGCCTGAATTGATAGCCTGTCCCAATGGTTGATGGTAACCCAGCCGCCCGGGGTTCGCGTGTAGCGCTGCCGTATGCCGCCCCGTTGCCCCGTATTAGCCAGCAATATGGTGGCAGTGAGGGAGATGAAAAGTATGAAGTGGTAATCGTGGGTGTAAGGTTATCCCTCTTGCTACCAACCAGCTCTATGTTCGTATTTTGATGTTCAATGTGACAAATAGGCAGGGCCAGCTGGGTATATCCTCAACATCCTGCTCGCTCGCCATGGCTTGACGGATCAATCTTTATTATGCATCGACTTGAAGCCAACCAGAGTGATGTGTGGCCAGGCAGACGGGCTGCAGCCACGAACGCTCGAGGTCCTCAAGACCATGGGATTGGCTGATCCAATACTGCAGGATGGATGTTACTTGTGGGAAATGATGGTCCGGAAGCCATCCAAGGACGGGACTATCGAGAGGTTCTCCGTCATTGATAACAAAGTTGGTCCTGCAAGATACCAGCGGGCCATTACTATCAGCCAAGGAATTATTGAGCAAGTGTTTGATGACGATTTGGCTCATCACTCTCAACGAGGAGTTCGACGTAATAGCAGATTGGTTAGTGTATCTCTTGACGAAGACAGTGATCCGGACTTCCCAGTCATTGCAACTATCGAGACAGACGGGGTGCCACAAACAGTACGAACCAAATTCCTTGTTGGAACCGATGGTGCACATTCGACTGTTCGGAAATGCGCTGGAATTCAACTCAACGGAGAGTCTATTGATGACTTCTGGGGAGTGATAGATTTCGTTGCTGATACTGATTTCCCGGATATTCGGAGGTTTGGTCGAGTCCATTCACGAAAAGGCACCATCATGGTTATTCCTAGGGAACAAACCGTGGATGGAGATTATTTGACACGCCTATACGTTCAAATGCCACAGCAGGAGGAGTCGGAAGATGAAAACCCTCGCACCGAAGGCAATGGCACAGAGCCGAGGAGGTCTCGTAAGAGCCAAATTACACTGGAAAAGATCTTCCAGAAGGTCTCTGAGATATTTGAGCCATACTATATCCGACCCAAGGCAGGTGTGGATATCAACTGGTGGACTGTATATCAAATTGGCCAGCGAATAGCTGAAAGGTTTGCCATGAAGGATTCCAAAGGTTTGGGTAGAGTTATTCTCGCCGGAGATTGTATGTTGTCTTTATTTCATTCAGTTTAAAGATGCTATGGTACGTTAACTTAGAGATTGCTAACTTTGAGATTTGGTAGCTTGTCATACTCACAGCCCAAAGGTTGGTTCCACCCAACATAATAAGCTAACGAACTAACTAACTAGTTAACTAGTTAGCTAGTTAGTCAAGCATAATTAGGCTCAACGTTACTAATTAGACAATCTATAGGCAGGACAAGGAATGAACATTTCAATGATGGATGCTCATAACTTGTCATGGAAACTTGCATACACTATCAATGGGCTTCATCCTGATGTTGACGATCCTGGAGCCCTCCTCAAGTCATACGAAGTGGAACGGTACAGTGTTGCCCAGCAATTGATCGATTTCGATAAGAAGTATTCAACAGGATTCTCCAAAAGAACTACCGGAGAGGAAAATGAGGTTCAGGCCTCCTTAAAACAGAACCAAGAAGTCTACGAACAGTCAATTTCTTTTGCCAGTGGCTGTGGAATTGAATACCCAGAGACCTATCTAATTGATAGATCATTCCCGGATGGATATCAAAACCCCATCTGCGGAACTGATTATTTCCATGGAATTCTAAGACCAGGAAGGAGGCTGCTGAATATCACTATCAGGAGATTTGCTGATGGGTTCCACAGAGACATACATGATGGTACGTTGAGGACTAATTCTAGGATTAAATTTGATCTAAGTTAATATATTGAACAGATATGGTTTCTAATGGACGCTTCCGCATTCTCTGCATGACTTCGACAGATCTATTAGATCCTAAGGGGACTTCTGCACAAGTTATACTCTCAATTTCAAATCTTCTTTCACTCTTCCCTCCTTCACTTATTGAAGTTGTGGTGATATACCCTCGTCTTCCACGTGAGCTTGACTGGAATTGTCTTCCTAAGGAGCTCAAGCAAATGGCCGAAATGAGATTTTACAGTGGATTTGAAGTTGAGGACGCCTATAAAGTATATGGAGTTGATCCAGATGATGGGGTCCTCGCAGTTATCCGGCCAGATGGCTGTGTCGGAGTCATTTCTAGATTGGATGATACTCCACGTCTGGAAACATACTTGGAAAAGTGCATGAAGAAGCAGGGTAAAGCTGCTCCTACAATGCATAATCTCAATTAGACCTAGCACGGCATAAAACACTGTCACTCTGCAACTAATTTCTTTGACGCCTGGTTCAATCCATCTGATCTAATATAGGCATCTATTGAAAAAGCTGTAGAAAAAGTTTAACGTATAATCATGACATAAGGACGTAGCAAGACGTATGCAGCAATGGACAGCAGTTTACCACCCCTACTGACTAGCTTGGATACCAATTACCCTATTGACTGCTTCATCATTGCTGATATCTTCGGGGATCACTCCAGCAGTCTTCAGTACGTTGATGACACCTTCGATCATATGTTTCTCAGCACCCCTGGTACTACCTTTGACAAATCGTACATCCTTAAGCCATTCCCTAGCGTCTGACTCGGAGTATGTACAGCCGAATTCACCAGTTCCAAGTTGCTGAATCACCTTTTCTGAATCGGCCAGGAAAGTGGAAATGCCAGAGTCTAGCAGGCTGAACAGCTGCGTGAGCCGGCTGTCCGACTCTGGAGATGGGAATGTACGAGTTGAGGCTGCAATCTGCCAGGATGGCCAGGGAGTATAGATCTCCCCAATCTTTTTCAATGGTGGCTTCGGAAAGGCTGTAGTGGGCTCAAAGTATGGTTTCGTAGTAAACTGTTCCCACATGAAGAAATCCGCTGTAGGAGCTGGTTGTGCATCCGGCTGCTCAGGGTTATGGCCAGTTACTCCGTCTCGCAGGGAAGGGAACGGTCCTAGGATAGTCGGGATAAGGGGTGACGAGGATGGCCAGCTTTGCTGTTGGGCCAGGACGAAGGCCATAATGTGGGAGCCACTGTAAACACCGTAAAACATGTATGCTCTTCAGGATTTGTCCCATGGAACTAACCTGCCCAAACGAGACACCCCCACTCGTCCTCCTTTGAGGTCGCTAACACTCTGAATCTCCTTCCTGTCATGACCTGTAACAATGGCCCATCTCAATGGGGTTTCAACCCATTGGCCAACAAGTTTGTAACCACCATCCCTCTCTCCCTTTTCTAGCTGTGGTTTGCCGACTAGACCTGCAACCCAACCTTCAGTCAAACCAATCGCAACGTCAATCTCATTCTGCCTCAGGGACGTTATCATATGCCCCGTTCCGGACGGGAAGGGAATCAAGGAGATTTTGAATGGAAGAGAAGAAGCCTCTGAGCTGCGGGCAGCGAGGTGTAGAGGGGCTAGGTAATGCTCTAGTTGCAAATTGATGTCTGTTAGTAAATAAGATTCCTTCAGTGCTGATTTGACGCGGTGAAAATATGATACCTGGGACATAGCCAATTCTAATGGTACTAGGCTCCGAGGCCATGTTTGTAGGTATATCTAGCTCAAACACGTAGCTAAAGAGAAAACGTTCTGTTAAAGTTGGATAATATACTCGGAAGCAGGTATCTGATAGATGATCAATAAGCGGGGAAGCAAGAACGCCTTTGCGAAAGCGGGCTAACCTAATGAAAGCTTCTTAGCTAAGCTTCGGCTGGAGCCTACACGTCTGCCCTTCTAAACACACAACTTGCGACCCCTCCGGGCGATGGGGATGTTAGTTTCCGACAAAGCTACCTTGAGTGCTTCCTATGCTACCTTAACTCCGACATCTTCAACGGAGTTATTTACGGCCCTTACATACCTGTTTCTCTACCCTCAAAAGGGGGAAAATGGGTTATGATAATGAAGTATGCTGGTTAAAACCACTCTATACAGTCAGCCATTTGAACGGGGTGGTAACTATCTGTTGAGAGAAGTGAAAGTAACCACTGAAAGACAGAAGGGCTGGCTGTAGTTATGGTAACTAGTTACTTTTTAACTACCTCACAATGTATAGGGCTGCCACAGTTATAGTGCTTTATGAAGGCATTACTACCATAAGTTAAATGAAACAATCATTGAATATCGTAGTCGAAGCGTAACAGATTTTGATGAGGATAATGAAGAAATATTCGCGGCCATCTGCGCAGGTACCAGCTTGCGTGCCGTGTCCAAGGCGGTCTTGGCAAAAAAACACTTTAAATTCACGTCAACCTTCGACAAAACGCATCCCAGTCAGTGGCCGGCCATTTTTAGATCGCTCTTTTTAATATGCAGTGCTTGCTCGAATAACGAATGTGTTTTATATGATTATATCCAGCCATATACCTGTAATGACTCCCAAACTTGAGTTAAACATTCAACGTTGATACCACGCAAGTGTATGTCGTAAAATTGATATGCGGGACTCAGCCTTGCGCAACACACAGTACACAGGGCTGCATTTACAAGAGCGGCTTATGGAGCGAGAAAAGCTCATATACTACTTAATAATCTGAGGAGAGTTATTTAAGGTGACGAGCTGTGTCTCATATCTGCATTCAAGAGGCCTCTCACTCTTCAATGCATGCAGATCCCTAGCCTTGCAGCTGTCCCGAATCATCGGAACCTGACTATACTGGGATTTCACACTTATAAGGGGAGTATCCGCCCATGGATACCATCAAGAAGATGCTTTCCTCTTGGGAAACATAGTCATCTTGAGACATGATACCTTCCAATTCCCGGCAAAAATGTGCCAGGCAAAGCACATTAATTCCCAGACTTGATATGACGGATGGTGATAGAGATTGGCCTAAAAGATGGCGAAAAAGCTGGAGATTCACCTTATATTCGGCTTCAGCCACTGGATTACTTGTTCTCTTTTTTAACCTTGGGTTTCTGCTTTGGGTATTGCCCCGGCATAGTTTTAGTAATGAACGTGGAACTCTTTATGACGGCAACTGCGATAAAGTGCACGACTTGAGCATTGGGCTTCACTTGGTTATAAACGTTTTCAGCACCCTCTTATTGAGCGCCAGCAACTACACTATAGTTTGAATTCTAACTGTAAATATTTTTTTATTCTGTTATATGTGCTAATGACTTGGCAGCAATGCTTAAGTGCGCCAACAAGAGCCGATCTTGACAATGCCCATAAGGAACGATGCTGGCTCGATATAGGAATACTAAGTGTCAGAAATTTTCGTCAGATTTCCCGACCTAGGTCTGCCTTGTGGGTAATTCTAGTGCTATCCTCACTTCCCCTACATCTAATGTAAGGAATTTTATACGATACTTTCAATGTTTTCCTAACAGGCACTAACATCGTCGGCTTTATAGGTATAATTCCACTATTTTTGCTACTACATCGTCAAATTCCTATTATGCATTCCTCGGAGACGGATCTTTCGGACAAACAGCATTTGAGGATCTCAGTTTGGTTCCATCGGATCCCCAACTTCACCCTCTGGATTACTATGAGCTCCGGAAGAAGTCTATCGTTGCAACGTTTACACGGCTTTACAATATGTCGCAAA
Source organism: Trichophyton verrucosum HKI 0517 (assembly GCF_000151505.1). Lineage (NCBI taxonomy): Eukaryota > Fungi > Ascomycota > Eurotiomycetes > Onygenales > Arthrodermataceae > Trichophyton > Trichophyton verrucosum. The sequence goes on along the minus strand of NW_003315370.1, from coordinate 26,253 downwards.
ATGGAGCTCTAGAAAAACTGGACAATGCTGCTTGTATAGATGCGTACACGAAAACGTACCAGAATTCCTACGTCAATGTCTTGTTGGTGACGGATACGCCGCATAATAAAAGTGAATACAGATATGTTGGCTATCAAGAAGTATATAAACCTGTTACTGGATCACCGTTCACGTGGATATGTCCGAATGATTATGAGGAGGCTATCAAATGCCAATCTAAACTACTCAGTACCAAACCTGAAGTAGTAGCTGGTAACTGGGAAGTACTGGCTCAACCGATAAAATACTGTCTCGTGGAGGTTGCACAGCCTCACTGCAAGCTTCAGTACAGCTTACCGTTGACGGTTGTTGTCATGGTGTTTATCCTCGTGAAAGTGATTACTATATGCTACGTTGCTGTTACAATTTATACCCCAATATTGACAGTTGGGGACGCTATCGCCTCCTTTCTCGAAAAGCCTGACACCACAGTACGAGGGAAATGCTTACTTTCGATGAAGGATCTCACTGGACCTTCAAGTACATGCAACCCGTTTTGGATACGCCGGAATCGCTGGGTGTTTTTTCACAAGCCTAAACAATGGCGTTCAGCCGTTTCACCTGGGCGATGGTGCTTTGGTATAATGCTGTATGTTACTCTTTATTCCTATACCATGCATTTTTGTTAAACAATTGCGTCTTTCCATGGCAGGTATTGTCTTTCTCTAGCCTTCTGCGCTTTCCTCCTATATATCGGGATGAGTTCCATGTCAAATAAAACAGGAATTTGGACCGCCGGTCTGCAAGCACTCGATTTCCGCACACTGATAAGCACAAATTTCTGGCCTACATCATTGATAGCCAATACACTGATAGCAAATTTACCACAGCTTGTTTATTCTCTCATATATTTTGCTTATAACGGCATACTCACAGCCATGACCATGTCTGCAGAATGGAGTCAATATGCAACACAGCGAAAAGGATTACGAGTGTCTGCTGCACCGAATGCAGCACAACGAAGCAAATACTTCCTCTCATTGCCTTACCGTTATGCTATCCCGCTTATGACCACATCAGGCATATTACATTGGCTCATATCTCAAAGTTTTTTCCTAGTCGGGATTGAAGCATATGACCAGAACCTCCAGCGTGACCCTGCATCAGACATCAGTGTTTGCGGCTATTCACCGATTGCTATTGTCTGTAGCATCTCCCTTGGAACAGCAATGGTCTCTTGCTTGGTTGGTTTAGGATTCAAGCCATTCAAGTCTGGTATGCCGGTTGCGGGGAGCTGCAGCCTAGCCATTGCTGCTGCGTGTTTCCCTGATCCTGGAACATATGATCCTGAGAAACAGGCTGGGTCAACCCCAGACATGGCATGTTTGGCACTGAAATGGGGGGTTGTGCTTTTGGATGAAAGCTCAGTTGGTCATTGTGCGTTCTCGAGCAGGGACGTTACTATGCCTGTAGATGGGGAGGTATACCATTGATTGAGTACTGATTTGCCAACAGTAACACTTCAGATTATTGATAATAAAAAAGGTAGCCTATTTCTCTATAAGCGCGAATAACCAGTTTGACGTCCTAACCTCCGATAATACCAGTAAGCTCGTAAATTAGGATCATATTTGTAAATATATATAAATATATATAAATATAATGCGGATAGCATGATCCGCTAAAATGCACGATGTCTTGCTCTATGACATCTGCATGTCTGATGTTTTCATACCCCATCTATCAAGGGATGGGAGGTCATTCGTTGTCCATGAACGCCAGTCTGCGAATGTGTAAAACTGAAAGCCCAGATATACGTCGCATAAGCACTGAAACACCCCGCATATCCTGAACGCTAGGGGAATTGTACCGCCGCTGAAAAAGAAGAAACTCATCTTCATGGCATCTCCAAGGAGCCAGGAGATAAGAACTGAAAGTCGGAAGCCTTTACATGATCGTGAACGTTGGTTTGAAATGATTTGTGGAATTGGTAGGAAAGCTTCGACACCGAGTCCACTGAAACCCAGTAACTCTATGTATGCAGAAGACCGCGAAATTGGAGTAAGGAGAGTATGAATGACGAGAAGGGTCAGAGTAAAATAAGTAAGGAACATCCAGTACCTATATGAGCATACTATTAGAACTTGAAAACATAGTGTTTGCTGCCAGCAAAAGGTCGCAGGTAGGGAGGGTGATCACGTACGGACGGGCTGATTTCCATTGCCAGAATCCGTACGGTCTGACAAAACCAGATTCGGATCCTTGTCCAATGAAAGGAGTGTGCTCGATACCGGAGGAAGGCCGATTATCCAAAGCAACTTTGAGAAGTATAACTTGCACACCGACCATTGATATCGCCTGTATAAGCAGAGGAGCGGAATAGTAGGATCCAAACCAGAAAAATATCCTGTATGATACCACTTGTCAGCGGGAAGTTCTTGTTCACCCTATCATATTTTGGGGCCATCGGATAAAATGGAATCTGACGCACTTAAATATAGAAGCAACGAGCATAATCAATGGTATATCCAATGAGAAACCGGCCGAGGTCTTTGTCCGGTGTATGCTCATGATCTGGTCGGCGTATGAAAGGACAGGGGAAAGGACGAGCCTGGTTGATATTATTGTTAGTAGGTGTAGGTGTAGAACAGACAGTACTCCACGCGACCAACATGGGAGAACACATACAATGGCGGCGCCCCATAGTCAATTATAAAGGTAAGAAACGACATATTGATCAGGCAAACCCTCAGGCTGTATTTTTTTTGTTCCCCTCCTGGCGCTATAGCCAGTTCGCTTTCGCTTATCGATATTCGCTCAGCCGCACCAGTGACTGACGCTCACACCATCCAGCTCATTTCCTTGCGTAGACAAAAGGTGATATTATAGATATAGCTCGATCGCGATGTTGGGAAATCTAATCGATTGATCCCTGTCGATGTCTCGGGTGTAGCGGTAGGAGCGTCAATGGAGTGGATTGGTTTGTTTATGATGGCAGAGATGTTGGATAAGCCATGAGACGGTCGTCCGGGGTAAAAAGCAAGTTTTGTTCTCTGCTGGGGCAGCTGGATCGCATCTGGCGCAGGCCTTGACGAGACTTGCGGACCTTTGAAAGCTCGTCAGACTAGTTAGTTAGTTGTTGACCCTGGGGTTAGTTCGTTAGGTCGTTGACTAAAAGTTTGGAGTGGATTATCTAATGTTCCTCGGGACGAACCAATTGGCAACGTCATACCGTCGTCAGCTTTGCATATGAAAATCGCAAATATGGAGGCCGATGAAGTCGATGAAGGTGATGAAGCCAATAATAATATCTCGCATACTCCCTTGCGGAGATGGACAGAGAGACAAGGTGTGCCAAAACGTTCCGATTCATTGGTTGAAAATTACCAAATTAAAAGGTACAAATGTATTTCACCTGAAACATGATAAAACGCTACATGTAGGATTGTTCAAAAATCCAAAGAACCAACCATAAAGCTTCTATAAAAACATATAATCACCGTGTAAGCTGCCATTTGTAGTAATGGTGGCAGGAAACTAAGCAAAGTCGATCTTCCATGACTTGGCGATAGAAACCCCAGGTTTCTTCACAATCGCAAATGCTGCCTTTCCACTCTCGGCATCATACCAGTTCATGCTGACCTTGATACCAGACTTTGCGCCGTCTTCAAGCACCAAAACACTGTCCTTGCCCTTCCAGCTACTGGGGGCCCCAACAATAACGATCTTCTCAACATGTACTTCTGCCATAACCTTAAGATACTGGTTCGTTTTGGAGCCACTGGTGGACTGATCTTTGGAAGAGAGACTGGAACCTGAGAAGGAGAATTGACGGTGGATATATGCTCCTTGCTTATAGTCAAATGTTTCACCATCATCCACATATAGTTCTCCCTCGGCTTGGCCCTTGCTATCAAGGACCACGATAAGGGTGTATGGGTCGTATTTCATCAACCCGCTGCTTCGTCGTGGTCTGTCCTTTCTCGGAACTATGTGGCCGCCCTGCATGAGAATAGGAATTTTCTCCAATGGAGCATTGATGGTATGCTTCTTGTTGGCGCCCTGGTAAATGGTAAAATCAAAGTAGTCATAGTACTTCTCCTCGTCGGCGATGTAAACATCAACACTGGTGGAACCTTGAGTAACAACTGGTTTGACCAGAAGGCCAGTATGGCCGAGGTAGAACTGGTCATCGAGAGCAAATCCTTGTTCATCCGATGGGTGAACGTAATACTGTGGTCGAAGGATGGGAGAGCCGTTGACCGAAGCACGCTGGAACTCCGTGTACCATGCTGGCAGAAGTTGATATCGGACCTTGAGTGCCTGTGTAATGATATCTCGGTATGGCTCACCAACCATGTACGGCTCTCGTCTACGGGTGTCGATGTGTGCGTGGGCACGGAAGAAGGGGTAGAAAGCACCTGCCTGGTACCATCTAGTCAGAAGCTCCTTGCTTGGGTTACCGAAGAATCCTCCGACGTCTGCTCCAGCAAAGGGGAAGCCAGCAATTCCGTTATTAAGAACCATAGGAATCGAAGCAGCTAAGTGACTCCACTCGGCCTGGTTATCACCGGTCCACATTGCACCCATACGCTGAGATCCGGCATAAAATGATCGAGTGAGGACGAAAGGGCGCCTTATTTCTCCCTTTTTACGTTCAATGAGTGCATTGTAAGTAGCGTTGACGAACGTTAATCCGTTGACATTATGGACATCACGGTGCTCCCATCTATCATGGTGTATGTTGTCCTTTGGCATGGTTGTTTCGGGTCCATTGAAGACAGAAGGCTCATTCATATCGTTCCATAGCCACGAGTTGGATGCTGTTCCCTTGAAGTTTTCATATTTGAAAAGGTTGGCCCACCATTCCATTGCAGCCGGTTTGAAGCAGTCTACCCAGTGAGATGAACCAGGCCAACACCATCCCTCGTAAATATCCCCGTCCTTGTTCAGAACAGCGAGTTCTTTCTTCTTCATTTCATCGACGATAGGGTAGTTTGCCTCAACTTTAATATGAGGATCGATAATATAGACCAGCTTGCGTTCAGAGGCGTCAAGTTGTTTCTGCATGCTAAGCGGGTCAGGGAAGGTGTGAGGATCCCAGGTGAAATATTTCTTTCCATCGGTGTATTCGATGTCAAGCCAGATAACATCATATGGTATTTGGTACATATCAAACTTGCGGTCGACATCCTTGACGTCCTCATCGGTAACATAGTTCCAGCGGCATTGGTGGTAAGCAATGGCAAACTGCTGGGGGAGTTGAGTAAAACCGGTAAGTTCGCCATAGGTCTTCGAAATGGTATCAGGAGTTGGGCCAAGGAATACAAAGACATCCAACTGACCGCTTTCCGAAAACCAATGAGTTTCAGTCGTGGTCTTTGCGTCTACTCCTATAGACATTGGGTTGGGAAGAAGGGTCGACTTGACGATATCAACCCAGGTTTCCGCAGCATTCAGCCAGAAAACGCCAACCGTAGAATCTTTCCTGTGAGCTTGCATGAAAGGGATTGATCCATATAGAGTCATTGGGCTGTTCAGCTCATACTCAAATACATCCGAGTTGTACATTCGGTATGGCTCGGTATGCTGGCCTTCTCCACCCCTGTTTGCTCAGTTAGTGACGTTGAAAGAATAAGTACTTGTCAAAGGTGCTAGACCTACCTTGTTTGTTTTAGAGACATGGAGTCAGCGTGCTCGGGAATGCCAAAAACATGCTCGTAGCCGGGGAAGCTGATATCCAGCGCAACACTCTCTGGTCCTCTTGGTTTAGAATCCGTGTTTCCTCCGAACGACTCATCCCACCAGGTACTATCGTCCAAGACATCGGGAGTGGATTCGGACCCTGGCTCGATGACATCGTTTCTCGGTCTCCACTCCTCAATGTTCAAAAGTCCCTTCGAGTTTAGCTGTACTTGAGTCTGACCATCTCTCTGGAAGTAAACTTCAAATGGAGAGTGCCTGATGACAGCCTCAAACTTCATATCAGGGCCATACTGGACTTTGGTGGTACCTGAGGTCTCGTCGGTAGTAAACTCAGCGGAAGAGGAACGTTTCATATCTCCAGTAATTGCCCATTTTGCAGCTTCATTATAACGTTCTTTCCTGACAGTGCTGTCACGCCGTAATTTGATGTCTCCTTTCATTCGTCGCTCTTCGTCGATAGTAATGCGAGCTACCCCGGATTCCAGGAACGACACTACCAACGGAAACCGCACTTTCTCATCGTTCCCTACAGTTTTGATGACGGTCCCAAGCAATTGACCATCCGAAAACGTTAAAGAGCCGGCCTCAAGATGAAAAGGAGAGGTCCATGCGGAAGCCTGGGCGGCTGCATTATCTGCATACTGCCTGTTGCGCTGGCAGAAGCCGGACTGGGAGCACGTCTTGAAATTCTCATGTTTAACCATGACTACGCAGCTTGCACCGTTAGACAGAACGCCTTTAATTCGTGCAGATAGAGCCCAACTTACCTGCTGGAACAGCCAAAAATGAGACGATGGTGACTATCACCAGGATAAATGACCATCGTGGATGGCTTGCCCGTGACGGCGCCATGTGGTGCAAGGAGAGTAACTAAACGAAACGAAAACAGAAGAAAACGCTTATCGCCGAACCATTGGGCGTAATAAACACTCCGCCTGCAGCTTCTCGCTGTCTTGAAGCTGTCTCACTGGTGTGTACAGGCCCTTTCTTGCGGCTGGATGCTGTCGTCTGCTGCGTAAACGCGATGTTTGACGTTGGAAGATGCCACGAACGACGAAGCATGGGCAGGCTTGGCACGGGGAGACCAACACCGCCCTTTTTTTTTCTGCCCCTCCCTAGAAAGCGTCCCGCACATAAATTCTGCTCCTCCTCCTCCTCCCTCTCCCTCCCGTCTACAACATCTCACCAAGGACAATTGGCTGGTTTTACGCATACAGACTCGATCTTACTCTCTCAACATGTCTAACGAACAGACGTAAGTGTCATTGCTACCCCTGATAGAACTAAATCTAGACGTTGGACAAGCTCTTACTTCTGCTGCTAGTTTCATCGCTATCAAGCCCGATGGCGTCCAGGTATGGCCCGCATTGTATCACAAACACAACACCCAGCAGCTTCGATGGCCGCTTGTCAGTGATATATAGCTGACTCTGGACGTCTCCAGCGTGGTCTCATTGGCCCAATCATCAGCCGCTTCGAGAATCGCGGGTGAGCTGCTCTCATGTCTACCCCTCCCCGCGGTATGGTGTTTTTAAGAGCCAATGTGCTGATTTGAGGGCTAGATTCAAGCTCGTTGCCATGAAGCTCGTCACTCCCTCCAAGGAGCACCTCGAGACCCACTATGCTGATCTCTCCAGCAAGCCATTCTTCAAGGGACTCGTCTCCTGTACGTCGACTTGCCTCTCTGGTGCTTTCATAGCCTGTCTGTGCTGACATCTATTTAGACATGCTCAGCGGACCCATCTGCGCTATGGTCTGGGAGGGCCGCGACGCCGTAAAGACCGGCCGTGGTACGTAGCTCCCACAATTCTTTCAACCGCAAATTTTTCAGCACCGCTAATAGTTATAACCTGCAGTCCTCCTCGGTGCCACCAACCCTGCTGACTCTGCCCCCGGCACCATCCGTGGTGACTACGCCATTGTGAGTTGAACTCTCGTCCTCAAAATTTGGATTCCGCTTGTGAGTGGGACCTAACGTCAACCTCTAGGACGTCGGCCGCAACGTCTGCCACGGCTCCGACAGCGTCGAGAACGCCAAGAAGGAGATTGCTCTCTGGTTCAAAGAGGGAGAGGTCCTCAGCTACAAGCAGAGCCAGTTCGACTGGATCTATGAGAAGGCATAGATAGCTGCCAGGTGTAGTAATTCTCGCCCGCTTGGAATGACCATAATGGGAGGGTCAAACGGCTTGACACGGCCAAAAATCATCAAATAACAAATAATAAACTCTTTTCAAAAGACAATATTGATCAATTCCTCTTCAATCGTGTCATGCCGTCGAATGCGGAGGTATATGGGGAATGTATAATGCGTCGTATCTATCTGCCCTTATTTGTAGACGCTAGCCTTCCCACAGCTCGTCCAACAGGCCCCAAAACTGTTCGCGCAAACCACGGAGTCGCCCATACGCTCCAAGCAATCCTCAATGGAAGTAATGCTTTGGTAATTGCGTAAGCTGTAGCAAACTCCAGTACTAACCGTAGACCTTGTCTATCTTTTGCTGTAAGCTCACTAGCACTGTCTTCAACCCGTATTGCTCCCCTGTCCATGGTAGACATATCTTCCACATCTTGAACCCATCCTCGCTTCCGGAGCCATTTTCCAAATTTCCTGACTCCTTCGTCTACAGATGAGGTTCCATCGGGGTTGCCCAGGGATGGCAGCCATCCACCATAATGGAACACTCCAACAAGACCAAAAAGGGGTATAATTGCTGTTAGCTCGTGAAGGATTAAAAACGAGGTTATATGGGTTACTGGCGCATTGAAAAGGGGTGTGGTGTAGGACCGAAGGAACTTGGGAAGGCGGTTATTAAAGGATTGGAGTCTCAAACGCATTCGAGAGGAAGAGGAGGGCTCGGAATGGACTCGGCGGCGTAGGATAGGGCGTAGCAGCTGGCGACTGTTATAGATATAGGATGATGTCGTTGGAGTTGCTCTCCATGCAACACATGAGAGAGCCATTCAGGGCAGATGTCAAGCAAACCACCACAAAACGAATGACCTAGCCAAAAATTGGTTTCATTGCATTTTAAACGGCCTCGTAATATTTTCGAAACTACCAGGTCTTCTGAATGGACCTAGGAGCTCAAGTTCTGTGTCTGCAAGCAAAGCGTGAAACAACGCGGAAGACCTCGGCTATAGTTAAGTAACACGGTCAGCATTGACAGGGTGCAGAAAGATACAACGGCACTTTTTCACCGCAGCTTGCCAGATTATGAACTTGTTGGAAGCCCAACAGAAGCCTGAAGCTCGAAGGAAAAGGTTTTTGTCTTCTTTGGCGTGAGGATGAAAACTGCAAAAGGCTCAGCCGCTGTTGGATCTTCGTTTAACTAAAGAAGTGGTTGACTAAGCAGACAGCTTTGCAGGGGGTTCAACATTGGGCTTTGCATAGAAGAAGAACTTGAGAACTCCCGAGTTAGAAGAGAGCACCGCTGCATTCTTACAGTCAGACGGACTCTGATATCCGTCCGGAAGAAGCTATTACCATCTAGCGTCTCTCCAGTAGCCGGTAATACAGCGCTGTTGGGGGAATTCTCTGTCGATCTTGGATTCAGATACCTGTTAACTACACACCCCTCGGCAGTCACCAGAGGTAGCCATAGAGAAAACCAAGATTTCTACGGGTTTAACCTGCAGCCATGGAGAAGATTTCAGACAAAATAAATGCCCTTCCTAAGGATGCCCACTACTTCTCTTTGGAGTTTTTCCCTCCAAAAACCCAGATGGTGAGACTCGCTTCTAGCCCCGCCATTAGCTATCAGACTGACTGAGTGCCTTCTACAGGGATCATCAAATCTCCAAGCCCGTCTAGAGCGTATGTCTCAGGCCCTACGACCTCTGTTTGTGACAGTCACTTGGGGTGCTGGCGGCAGCACGGCTGCTAGGTCTCTTGAATTGGCGGAGATTTGCCAGAGGCAACTTGGATTAACGACATGTCTCCATTTGACTTGCACGAACATGAACCGAACGTTGATAGATGAGGCCTTGGAAGAGACAAAGGCATTAGGTATCCGGAATATCCTTGCTTTGCGTGGTGACCCACCACGAAGCGAGGAGTATAATATAGATGGTGAGGATGACAGTAATAAGGACTTCAATTATGCGGTGGACCTTGTGAGATATATCCGAAAGAAATACGGTGATTATTTCTGCATTGGCGTTGCGGGATATCCTGAAGGCCATGCGGATGAATCTCACCCGGAGGTGCAAGACCCATTGAAAGATCTGCCACACTTGATAGAGAAAACTCAAGCTGGCGCAGACTTCATCATGACTCAGTTAACGTACGACATTGACGCATATAAGAAGTACGAGGCCCTACTTAGAAACCATGAGTCTGGAACTTTCAAGACCATCCCTATTATACCCGGGCTAATGCCCATCCAAAGCTACCACACTCTGACCAGGGTCACCAAGCTGAGCCACGCCAAAATACCCCCACAGATACTGGCAAAGGTTGAAGCCTGTAAAGCTGATGATGAGGCTGTAAAGCGAGTTGGTGTCGATATTGTCAGTGACCTTGTAGAGGATATCAAGAAGATTGCCACACCAGGACATCGTGGCTTCCATTTTTATACTCTCAACTTGGAGAAATCAGTATCCTTCATCTTGGAACGATGCAACTTGATTCCTCCATCATCCGAAGCCCCTAGCGATAGCGAGCTCGAGTTTGAGTCTGCTGTATATGCTGCTTCAGGAGCATCGAATGGTGTTGCAACTCCAGACGGCAGATCAACAAACGTGAACCGATTGCGAGCTTCCTCAATGAACTCTCAACCACACAACCGTGTTATTGTCGATAGACTGACGCGTGCCTCTGACAGGTCTGAGCGAAGTTCCACTGTGCATGAAACTTCCGCTCAGACTGCAGGGTACCCTGCGCTTAACCCCCCAAACCGTAACACTGCCCTGCAAATATCTGAGGGTCTCGGTTCTTTAGGACGAGAGGCTACGTGGGATGACTTCCCCAATGGTCGATGGGGTGATGCTCGTTCTCCAGCCTTCGGTGAAATCGATGGATATGGGCCGTCTCTCCACGTTACCGCGCAGGTCGCTAGGAAACTATGGGGAACACCAACTTCCAGAGACGATATCAGCAAAATCTTCAAACGTCTACTTTCAGGTGAACTGCACGCAGTTCCCTGGTCTGAAGGTGGGGCAGGAGAAGAAGGTGGTCTTAACCCGGAGACTGCAACGATTAAAGCCGAGCTTCTTAAGCTGGTCGAGGGACGAGGATGGTGGACGCTTGCATCTCAGCCAGCAGTTAATGGCGTACGTAACGACCACCCGGTATTTGGCTGGGGACCTCGAGGTGAAGGTTTCGTGTTTCAGAAGGCTTTTGTCGAATTTTTCTGCTCGGGGGATGACTTCCACTCAAAGCTGAAACCTTTGCTTCAGAGTTACGGACATGATGAATTCGCCTGGTTCGCTACGAACGCAAAAGGCGATTTCCAGTCATCTACCTCACCAGAAACACCGACGCAGCCGCCTACAGATCCTACAGAAGCCCCTTTTGATGCAGACCCTTTGACCGAGATGGACAACGGAAGCGTTAATGCCGTAACCTGGGGTGTTTTCAGGGGTAAAGAAATCGTTACTCCGACTATCATCGAGGCAGTAAGTTTCCGGGCTTGGGGAGAAGAAGCATTCGGCATTTGGGAAGAATGGAGACGTGTATTCCCTCGTGGAAGCCCAAGTGAGAAACTCATAAGGGAAATTAAGGATGATGTATGGTTAGTTTGCGTTGTTGACCAGCGCTTTGGGGCCGGTGGAGACGTAGGAAAGGAGTCTAACGAGGAAGATGGGAAGTTGCTTTGGAAGGTATTGGCTGGAGAACAAACGAAGTAATTGGTTACGGCACTTGATATGATGGATGAATGGGTATATAATCAACCTTTGCACGTCTCAACTCCTACAGACTTAACCATACATACCTACAAACATGGACAGTTTCTTGGAGTTATATACCTGCTCGCATTAAAAGGGGTACTCTATAAGATAGGGCTGAAAGGTTGTTATCAAATTTGTTTGATATGCAACGAATTTTGAATCAAGGCTAAGTTTTGCCAACAACATCCCAACGTAAACCCCTGCCCAGAGTAGGTGGAATTATACCATTGACCACTAGGTTGGTCGTTTCCATTCAGTCTGCCATCGTCGACTCTACTATTAAGAATTCAAGCCCACTGGAGTGGCTAAATTTGCTCTTTCACAAATAACAAATCCTTTGAAGGTAGCATACCAATCTAATGGTGGGTATAACGTGAGCTACGGGATATACCTAAACATAGGGGCCTTATCTGCTAGTATGGAAGTGTCCACTCTATGCAGAGGATTCGGCTTGCCATACTTCTTGTCCCTTTGCGCATTAACGATCTGATGTCGAGTGTACAAAACAACCGACGTCACGAAGCTCAGGCACAGGAATGAGAGGACAATAGCATACCCTCGGATATACATTGGGCCTTCCTGCTCAGGGAAACTTTTGCTAGCAAGAATGCTTAAGCAATGGCCCGCAATCACAATCATGCAGAGTGCCATCGCTTTCTTCGACTCTGCACCAGCGTTATCCGAGACCCATTGCACCTCCAGCGGTATACACGGAAAGATGCCAATGACAAGTAGGAATACACCGCCAAGAGCAGCTTTGGGGTTTTCTTTCGCTGGGAACGTATACATCAACGACACTCCAATGATGGCCAAAGCGGTTCCTCCGATAATAAATGGACCTCTTGTTCGCAACCTATCTGATAAGAGACTGAAACTAACCATGACCACCCAGCCAGCCATATACGGGCCGATAGTCATGTACTGTGCTGCAGTTTTTGAATACCCAAGGGAGTGAAGGATGGTTGGTAGAAAGATTGAGATCGTTGCCAAAGATGCATCGTGTCCCATTTTGACAATGCAAACACCATATACCTTCCAGTCTTTAAGGCTGGCAATAACATGCTTCATGACAAGGGAGTTGTGGCCTTCACTTTGTTGCCCTTGATTCATCCGGCGAATGGCAAGCTGCCTCTCTTCCTCATTTTTGAAAAATTTCGAGGTCTCTGGCCTGTCAGGCAAAAAGAACAGGACCACGAATGCGAAAGCGACGGTTGGCAAGCCCTCGACAAGGAATAGAACCCGCCAATGGCCAATGGTAGTGTGGATGAGAGATATTCCATTTGCTACCAGCCCGCCAAATGCACCCGAGAAAGCTGACATCCCAACGAACAGGCAAGTTCTAAATGCAAGTTCGCTGCGAGTATACCACAAGGTCAAATGAAACACTGCCGTGGGAGCAAAGGCAGCCTAAGTTGAGAATGGTTAGCCCAGGCGTGAGGAGTTGCGTTGCACAGCCTTCTATACTCGCCTCGAAAAAGCCAATGAAGAACCGAGATGTAGCAAGGCCAGCAAAGTTGAATGCCCCAGCTCCCGCTGTAGCAGCTATGCCCCACCCAATGACTGAGACGAAGATAAATCTCGAAGGATAGAACCGTTTTCCCCAAAGGGTGAGAGGTATTGCGAATATAATGCTACATGGAGTAAGTCATTATATCCTTCAATCCGAGGAAATAGGGCATAAACTGACTATCCAAAATAGAATATGCTAGCCGCCCAGGAGAAGTTGGAGTCGTTTCCATCCAACGCCTCTTCTACTATTCCTTGGAGTTTTGCATTTCCTAAATTTATCCTGTCGAGGTATGCCTGCCCCGTGTCAGCGACTGGCAAGGGGTATAGGGTGGTTGATTATCAGCACCAACCAGCAAATACAGTACTGCAAACTGGGGCATTATTATCCAGTCTTGACGCCGTACGAGTTTTCTACCAGCGAGTTAGTAAGAGTTAACCAAACTGCAGAAATTATCGTTACTTCGAGTGGCTCACATTTCAACCTCTGACCTATGCTCTTGGGATGAGCAAGGCGATTTCTCGTCACTATCACTCCCTTGAGCCCCTGAAAGCTCTACATCTTCAATAACGCCTGTTGCTACAGCAGGAGGCTTATTTTCTCCCTGGGGCAACGCCATGTCCACAGTTCACCAGCTCGTGCGCGAGGAACGGAGATGCATAGCCAGTCCTGTACGGAGTAACTAGTTTGCTAAACAGGATGTGGGGAGGGAATGCCATGGTATATGTACAACGCAACAAACAGCCGGATTGACCGCTTATTATTGATAACTACCAGGATGGCTTGATTCCAGCCTTGATCGCCATTGAACTCGAGATCTGCTGGTCTCTCGTGTAATTCGCTGACAGGCTCAACTCTCACCCCTTGCCAAGGGGCGATGGCTGTTCATGATCGACATGCTTGTAGCTGCCGGCAGACCTGAAGATCGAGCCGCGGAACTCTCTTTGACCGGGGTACTTCATAACGATGGCCGAGTTATCCTGGGTAATATATTCGTTGCAGGGCCATGGACCATGTAACTCCTCCATATGAGTAAAAGAGAAGTTCAAGTATCCTTGTTGCGGTAGTTATTCCTCATGGATGTGCAAGAAGCCTGACACATAAGTGTTATTATTAACACCAGTTGGTTAACTGGTTAGTTAGTTATTGCAGCAATTTCATTTTAACACTGCTTTCCTACACGGAACTGGGATAAGCATCGGTAACCAGGCTGACCTCTACACTTCCACATCAACATATAGTTACATCGCAAAAAATGGCATTTTCGATATCACCTCTCCAGGTCGGGGGAGTGGATTTGCTGGAGAGCCAGGGGAGGCGCATCAGCAGTAGACCTGTCCTGTAGTTAAGCCCGGAGAAAGGCAAAACAAGGCCGAATGGCCGATACAATGCCCCTTTTCCTGAATATAAGTACATGGCTAGATATATCGAAAAGACTAAGAGAAGAGAGACGAAGAGTACTGCAGAGTTATCGGAAAAAGAGCTATGCCGTAAGCTATCAATTAACTACTTTGTATAGATAGCTATGGAATTTGCTCATGTCGCTCTGGGGAATCACCTTCATGGAGGTCAACCCGAAGCATCGGCTGGAGGGCGTTGAGTCTGCGCCCATGGAATCATTCTGTAGTAGAGTTGGTGAAAGACAAACATCTTGCCTTCAACAGACTGGAATGCGAGGCCCCAGGCAACTCTACGTAAACATGACATATGCTGGGGTCTCCGGGTATAAGATGGAGTTCTGAATTCAAACATAGACGTCATCTCTCGTCTTCTTCGTACAAGATTATTAGCTTGAGAAATATTGCCAAGCAAAACCGGCGGTTGGATGTGCGTTGATATATTCCTTAGTTGCCATCAAAATGGCTAGGGTATACAAGGAGGGTATGACAACAGTGTGGCCGTTGGCGATTGGGCTGAAGCGGTATGAATGACAGGGGAAGCAGACTTCGGCGTCGTGTCTATCGAACGGCCGATGGATGAATCACTGCATCTTTTCGGCAAATCCGCGAGCTTCGAGTTCCTCAGCCTCAGCATCAGGAGTAACTACAGACGACTGAGACTCCAGAAGCCTTTCCGCAACACCATCCAGGCGTCCAAAGACCTTTGGGTTTCGTTTCTCTCCCGGCCCAGTTTTGAACTGGTAACTTCGCATCCTATTGCAGGGTTAGCAATGTTATCATACTACAGACAAGAGAGTAAACTCAAAAGCCTACCTTGGACCTTGCCCACTGGGCTCGGGAAACTCCGACATATAAGTACACTCAAAAGTTTTTACATCCTCTTCGAATGTCCCACGCTCAATACTTGTTCTTATATCAGTAAAGAATCTATCCATAATGGCATGGTTGTGTATCTGGAGCAGTGTCCAAGCAAGCATTTCTTTCGCATTAAGCAGGTGGCGGAGGTAGGCTTTATGGTACGTCTTGCATGTGTAGCACTGGCAATCAGAGACAAGTGCTGAAGTGTCGGTGGAATGAGCGGGTAGTAGCATATCAACTGCTAACGGGTAGGGTGACGACTTGTCTTGAGGGGCACCTTTTGGGAAGAAAAAGTCGAGAGCGAGACCTGCATCAGACGCCGTTCCGATGAATTGGATCGCGGAAAGGTCAAGCCCAAGTGACACTCCCCTGAGAACGTCTTGAGGGGTATTAGATTCACCAATAGACAACCGTGGTAAATGCCAAAGGGCTTGGGGGATCAATTCAATTGTGGCTGGGTCCCATACTGCAAACCCAGAAACCGCATCTGCCATTTCTTCCTCCAGATCCCGCAAGTATACGGTCTGCCGCTCCTTTTCAAGTGGAAGTATTGGTGCAAAAAACGAGGTCTCTCCAAGCCGGTTGCTTATATCTGCAGGCTTAAACAAGATGTCTACGGCCGACTGCGTCCATGCATGTGTCCGATCAACCATTTTCTCCCGTCTTTTCACCCCCGGCTGTCTATCTAGCACATCAGCTAGACCGATTGCAATATCTGGCTTCAATGACTTGATAGCATCTTGGTACTGTTCCACCTGCAATTGCTGGTATCCGACTGAGGTCAGAATGGTCACTGAGTTGACGGAATTCGAGCTTGCTGTGGCAACCGGAGGAATCCTCCTGGGCCCAAGGAATAGCAGGTATTCATCATCGAAGGAGAGGAACTTTCGGATAGCA
This sequence comes from Trichophyton verrucosum HKI 0517, assembly GCF_000151505.1. Taxonomy (NCBI): domain Eukaryota; kingdom Fungi; phylum Ascomycota; class Eurotiomycetes; order Onygenales; family Arthrodermataceae; genus Trichophyton; species Trichophyton verrucosum. The sequence continues at coordinate 10,017 of NW_003315370.1, read as the reverse complement.
GATTCTGTCTTTCCCGTAGGTGTATTATATATTGGTGGTATTTCTTTTAATGAGTTTCGTTCTATGACTGAACTGCCCCAGCAAGCAGAGAGGTTAGTAACGAGACATTTAAAGGTGGTACTTAATAGCTCAGGGCGTTCACGTACAATCTTCAAGAGCAACATATAGACTGCCTATCGACATGTGTTCTTTTATATTATCATGGCTAACATGCGGCAGCACCCCTCTCGACGTGATGGGCAGATAGCCTGGTGTCAGTATTGGTTTGCGCCCAACTCTGCACAATCTCCCCAGCCGCGGAGCAAGCTGCGTAGGCGGGTGTGATAGTAGGCTGAAGCTGAGCATTTCCCCAGAATTATCAGACGGTATATCAGAGGCCATGTTCGGTTCTATTAATGTGGTGAAGACGTTGGGCTTTGCGACTTTGCGATCTTATCATTTTTTATTTTCTTTTTGAAGCGAACTAGTTAGCAAGAAGTTGACTTTTGGCTAGAAGACAAACAACCAGACCCCGTCTACACACATTCTAACTGTTCAATTACCTTTCTGTGCGTATTTACATATATATATATATACCAAATGACGCTAGAAAGCGAAATTAAACCTCCCAGAAGGGGAGCCCTTGTTGTTGTGGAAGGCTTGGATCGCGCCGGGAAATCAACGCAATGCGCGAGACTGCACCAGTTCCTCGTAGACCAAGGGCATAAGACGAAATACATTCGATTCCCAGGTGCGTCAAGGCTGGTGGAGTGTCAGTGAAGCAATACTGATGATACATCAGATAGAACTACCTCAATTGGCAATATGATAAACCAATATCTTCGTGGAGAGATACAGCTCGACGACCATGCGGTCCATCTGCTCTTCTCCGCGAACCGGTGGGAGGCTGCAGCGCAGATACGACAAGATATAGAGTCCGGAATCACCGTCATCGTTGACCGATACTCGTATTCGGGGGCAGTATACTCAGCTGCAAAGGAGAACAAGGAACTGCAGCTTGACTGGGCATGGAGACCTGAGGTAGGGCTACCTCGACCTGATATCTGGTTCTTTTTGAATATCTCAATCGAAGTTGCGGCTGCAAGAGGGGGTTACGGAACTGAGAGATATGAGACTGTCAATCTGCAGAAGAAAGTCGGAAAGCTATTCCTCTCCTTGACTGAGCTGAAGGGCAATGAAGATATGAGGGTTATTGATGCGGGCAGAGAGATAGACGAGATATCTCGTGAGATCCGGGAAGAAGTGCTACGGACGATGGCCAAAGTTGATTCTATAGGGCCGCTGAGGAAACTTGACGCTTTGGTGTTTACGGAGACGGAAGACAAAGGTTCTTCATAGATGACACAAGGAGGAGCAGTATCATTCTACTATATCTACATCATCCCAGTCGTCAATTTTCCCTTTCCCGGGCGTGTTTGATATTGGTTGGTGTTGCCGCCGGTAATCGACATTTAAGTCATATGTTGATGTTGAAGGTCCAAAGTCGTCATCTTCACTACTCAGAAGGTCGATAGGACTTTGAATCCTGGCGTCTTCGGATAGTTCGACCCCTGCTTCATCCTCCTCTTCCAGTGAATCATCATTGTCGAATGTCCCTCTCCTGTGGCTGCGAATCCGGAGTGTCATTTCTCTCATCAGGATATGCCATTCAATGATTGATTCACAGCCTGGACACCTTCCACTCATTGGAACAAGGTCATTGCTAGAATCCTCAGAATGCATAAATCTAGAAGAGAGGCACAAAAGGTGTGAGGTGCACCGACACATTTCAGAGGAGCAGACTACGACGAAATCATCGTTCAGCCGCAGACGGCTTCGGCAGACACCACAATCAAGTTTATCTCCAGCATCCAGCAGGAACTGAGTCTTCTCTCGGTACGACCTCAAGTTCTTCCCCGAAACATCGAGTTTCCGAAGGGTATTTTGAAGTGGCAGACCCTCCCCAGATAAGGCTCCATCATCAAAATCAGTCTCAAAGCTGATATGTTCCGGAACAAATGTACTAGCACTCTCGGCCCAGCCTCGCCAGACACGATGAATATCTGTATTGAAAAACCGCACTTGCAAGGGCCAGCTTGAAAAGTATGGTGAACGCAAAAGAACATGTAAACGGGCCATAGTGCTTGTCATTGACTCTCGGGGGTTACTTGACTTTGTAGCCAGGCGTCTTCCTGTTTTCGAACATATTCGAACCTTAGTCTCCATCTCATCGCCGGCAGCATGACGAGAGGCTTGTGTGTTCTGCCACGCCCATCTAGCATATATACGGTCAGTTCAGTTACCCAAAACACGACTGAGCGAACCACCAATAACTGACATACTCGAACTGTAGGGCCGCCGTACGACTGGTAAAGCCACTGACTATCATGACCATCTCCCACGGCCGCAGCTTCTCTCGGTGGGTTCTGTGTGCCCCTCCCTTGATGCGGCCGTTATGCTGTGCAAGCCGACGAGCAGGGTTGGGAGTCGACCCAATGTAGAGACTGGCATGGCGCACAGTAGAGCGAAGCAGATACACGCAGTAGAAGGGCGGGATGCCCTTCGCGGACTCCCTGCTGTTGTCCGGAGCCGGACTTGATCGGGGTTTCCGTGGCATGAGAATGTAGGGTATTTCGGCGGTTGAGATTAATGATTTATAGCTAGCGATTTAGGGAATGTCCATGAATAAACCAAAATAAAATAGGTAGTTACATAGTCTGTAACTATTTTAATATCATCTCATCGTTAACTAATTATGTTGTGTTGCTGTTTATATCAAGGGCCGGGCGCAAACAAATGGTCATGTGACACAACCGGGGCGACAACATGACTCGAGCTTTGATGGCATCAAAATCCTGCAGAAAGATGTAACCATTAGGTACTCCATAATGAAGGGCCGTTTCTGAGCGCGGTTCTTAGCTTCGACAAGCAAGGCAAGCTTCTCGGCGCTTCACCCGTGAGACTTTTGCTCGCTTTCTCCCGCTGGGACCCTGGCGGACTTGGTAGCCAATTAACTAAACGCCCAGTCCTAAGTCCGGCCCCGGAGCGGAAGACGTGAGGTGATAGTTAGGAGAAAGTCGGAGCAAGTCAGAAGGAGGGAAGACGGCTCCAATTGGCATGAGATTATATAGGCCTGACGCCTAGTACTGCATAAACCTGTGCCACTGGCTCGCCAGCCTTTGCCCCGACCATTTCTCAGACATGCTGTCCGTACGGAGTACCCTGCACTCGGATAGCTACCCTGGTGTCATATGAAAGCGTTGTAGAAACTAATTCTGGCAGCAACCCCAGCAGTCATTAGTAGGCTAACCACGAGCGACTCCGTAGTTCGTTTTAAGGAGCTGTCGAGCTCTTGGGGATCTCTCGATAACTATATGCCTGCTCCACATGGCCAGCCGAGGCTAAGCAGGGCGCCAGAGGGAGGGAAACGAGACTCGCCTTTGCGCTGCAAACACGGTCGAATGTTGTCACTCGTCGCCATCGTCATCGGATCAACTTTCACTAGCATCATTCTTCTTCTTATTCTTATTCTTCGTAGTCGTCGTCGTCGTCTTCGCCCTTTTTTTTAGTGTTCAAAGCTTAAAATAATAAATGTTAAATAAAAGCCAGCCCAAAATTACGAATACATGACTAATCGGTAACACTGTGACATGACTAAGCAAAGAGGCCTGCAGAAAATCCATCGCCGACCTTCGACTTTCTCGACTTTCTGACCAAAAACCCGTCGATGAAGCATCGTCGACTCTCCACGCCCGCGACCCTCGATGCTATGAGACCCCAGACCAGGTCCAGCCTGTCCCTCCGCGACCGTTGACCGACCTGGGACCGCCGGAACGTCCCCCAGTGCGCCATTCGATCCTCGCAGCTGAGGAATACACAGCAACCTGCCCTGCCCTGCCCTGCCCTTTTCCCTTCTTCTCGTTCGGGTACCCAGGATCGCTCCTAGGGCGCCATCTATATAGGACCCTCGATATAATATACCTACGGCCAGCATATCCTTCGCCGCCCCTCGCCCTCGATTCCCTTCTCTATAGCCAATGCATTCGCGATACGCCCTCTATATATTATTATAGCCGTGACGAAATCCCGATCTACCCTCCTCCTCCCCTCCACTCTGCAGCCTCCTTCTACAAGCCTCCCTCATCTCCCACAATTTGATAATGGCCGTTGCCACTTCATCTGAGGGCCATAATGCTGGCCAGCAGCCCCAGACACATGCACAGCAGCAGCACCAGCTGCATCATCAGAGCTCGCACTCGAACAGCCGGTCATCGATGCAGGCAGCTAATGCTACAAGCTCATACGGTGTGAATGTGCCGCTGAGTGCTCGACGGTCCGCACCGTTGGACCTATCGACCGTCGAACGCCGTGAACAAGTCCCAGCTGCTCGAGATCCTCCCAAACGCAACAGGCCTCATGATCTACAAGAAGCACCGACCTTCTATCCAACAGAGGAAGAGTTCAAGGACCCGATGGCCTATATTCGAAAGATCTCTCCTGAAGGGCGGAAATACGGTATCTGCAAAGTCGTTCCTCCACAGTCATGGAATCCAGCTTTTGCCATCGACACGGAGGTATGAGCGAATAGCCTTTTTATCCAAAGCTTTTTGTTGAAGAAAGGAGTAGATGATATACACGTAGTTGCAAGATGCTGACACGGTCTCATTTCTTCTTCTTAGCGATTCCACTTCCGTACACGTCGACAGGAGCTTAACTCCGTTGAAGGAGGTATGCAACACTCGCTTTTAGCCGATTATCGTGACCTACAAAAAGACATGACTGTTTAACCCTTCTTTCCAGGCACTAGAGCAAACCTCAACTACCTCGACCAATTAACCAAATTCCACAAGCAACATGGCACCAGCCTGACCCGATTTCCCAGCGTGGATAAACGACCCCTCGACTTATACAAACTGAAGAAAGCGGTTGAAATAAGAGGCGGATTTGAACAGGTCTGCAAGCTTAAGAAATGGGCTGAAATCGGACGCGACCTAGGTTACAGCGGCAAAATCATGTCGTCTCTATCTACTTCGCTCAAGAACTCTTACCAACGATGGCTACAACCTTATGAAGAGTACCTGCTTGTCGCAAAACCCGGAGTGCAGCATCAGCTTGAAGTTGAAAAAGGTGGACCTTTCGTTCCATCTCCAAATCAGTCCCCCGCCGAGAAGAGGAAACATCCAATGCAGAATGGCCACCGGACGCCTTCGGACTCTCGCGCCGAAGATAATTCCTCAACGCGGAGAGCATCCACAGCCCCTAACACCTCAACTGTTGATGTTGAGGAGGGCAGCGGTAATGCAGCTGAAACTCCTCGGGAAGCCACACCAGCGCCTGTGCAGCAGCCAATCTCTTCTGGGTTCACAGCCGTAAACTCCCGACCAAGCGGGTTTGCGGCGATCAACATGCCATCTTCGTTTACAGCAGTCAACAGAGCAGCTCCCGAGGTCAAAAGGGAATCAGATGAGACAGCAGGCAACTCATCTCATGCAAATTCCATTCCTGCCTCTGGAAAACCGTCCCCTGAGCAGAAACGGACGAAGTCTAATTCAGCGCCCCTTACCAATGGGCAGAACGGCCACGATGAGCATTCCCTAAAACGCGTTCATAGCAGTGGCGGTAACTCCCAAACTGAAAATGACGATTCTGAAGAAGGGGGTAACGGTAGACGAAGCAAGCGTCTAAAGAAAGGTACGTCGAATCGAGTTTTTCCATCTATCCTACGTTTTCGGTATCTCAACATGATACTAATAGTATCGGCTATAGATGGCATGCCCAACGTTGCAGGGTCTAACTTGAATTTATTGCGACCATCTCCTTCTCAGCCCAAGTCTAAAAACGGAACCTGTAAAACTGGAGATGTGAGTCAATCTATACTGGGCTTCCCAGAACGTTACCGTACCATGAAGCTAATACCATTTTAGAAATGCGAAAACTGCGGCAAGACTGATAAAGAGTCTACGATCCTTGCATGCGATGGCTGTGACATCGGTTATCATATGCACTGCCTTGATCCCCCTCTTACAACCATCCCAGACTATGACTGGCATTGTCCCAACTGTCTAGTAGGAACTGGGGAATATGGTTTCGAAGAAGGCGGTATATACTCCTTGAAGCAATTCCAGGAGAAAGCCAACCAGTTTAAGAAGAATTATTTTGGCTCGAAGATACCCTTCCAGGCAACTTCTGCGCCAACTCCACAACTATACGAAGCCGAAGACAGCGTTGAACGTGAATTCTGGCGACTTGTTGAGAGCCTAACTGAGACAGTGGAGGTTGAGTACGGGGCCGATATTCATTCGACAACACATGGCAGTGGCTTTCCTACGGTTGAACGAAACCCCCTTGATCCCCACGCGACTGATCCATGGAATCTAAATGTACTTCCTTTACACCCAGAATCACTGTTCAGACATATCAAGTCCGATGTTTCTGGCATGACGGTTCCATGGGTTTACGTCGGCATGTGTTTCTCGACCTTCTGTTGGCATAACGAAGACCACTACGCGTTTTCAGCTAACTATCAGCATTTCGGCTCCACTAAGACGTGGTATGGAATCCCAGGAGCTGATGCTGAAGCCTTCGAGGAGGCTATGCGACAAGCTGTTCCGGAGCTGTTTGAAACCCAACCTGACCTTTTATTCCAACTGGTTACTTTACTTCCACCAAATCAGCTGAAGAAAGCTGGTGTCAATGTCTATGCCTTGGATCAAAGAGCTGGTCAGTTCGTGATTACATACCCACAAGCCTATCATGCTGGGTTCAACCACGGATTCAACTGCAACGAGGCCGTGAACTTCGCACCAAGCGAGTGGGAGCCATTTGGCCAATCTGGAGTTGACCGGCTACAGGAATTTAGACGACAGCCTTGCTTCTCGCATGACGAAATGCTACTAACTGCTGCTAGCAAGGATACGTCTATCAGCACTGCGAAGTGGCTTGGTAAGGCGTTGCGGCGGATGTGTGATCGTGAAATGGAGCAAAGAGCGAACCTCCTAGCGCGGTCTCGAGAAGTTGATAATCGAAATGGTATTCAGAATGGAGACCAGAGTACCAAACATGCTGATTTACCAGTGTTGCCCGTTTCTGTGGAGGAGGTTGATCTCCTTGAAGACGAGTATCAGTGCAGCTATTGCAAGGCCTACAGCTACCTTTCTCTTTTCCGATGCCACAAATCTGGAAAGCAGCTGTGTCTAGTGCATGCCGGAATAACGGAATGCTGCGGCAGTGAACCAGCGCATTACTTGCGCGGACCTGATCATTCAGTCCGATATCGACTATCTGATGAAGATTTGCAAAAAATCGTTCAAAAAGTGGAAGATCGCGCCAAGATTCCCGAAGCTTGGGCTGAGAGACTAGACAGAATCCTGGAAGATGAGCCGAAACCATCTCTTAAAGCGCTTCACGCTCTACTCTCAGAGGGAGAAAAGATACCATACCATCTTCCTGGGCTGCATGATCTCTCTACCTTCGTACAGAGGTGTGACAAGTGGGTCGAGGAAGCGAATAACTACTTAACCCGCAAGCAACAAAACCGACGCAAAAACGAAAAGATCTGGCGGAAGGGAAACCCAGCTAAGGCAGCACAGATGGAAGAAAGAGACCGTGAGCTACGCAGCATCGAGAAAATTCATAGCTTGCTTACAGAAGCGGACCGTCTATCATTTGATTGTCCTCAGATAACGGCCCTGCATGAAAAGGTCCAGGAGATCGAGCGCTTCCAGAGAGACGCCCAAGCCGTGTTCATCAGTGCACATACCGCATCTGCTCAGGCTGTGGAGGAATTAGTCGAACTAGGCCGGAACTTCTGCCTTGATATCCCAGAGGTAGACAAGCTGGAACGCGTCTTGCAACAGATGAAATGGAACGAGGACGCGCGACGCCGGCGTGAACAATACCAAACACTCGAAGATTGCGCGGATTTCATCAAGCAAGCCGAAGAATTAAACATATCCGAGGCTAACAACCACCTTCTATACTTCCGTGAAATGTACTGCAGCGGAGTTGCATGGGAAGCGAAAGCAAAGGAACTCATGTCTGTAGAGGCAGTTCACTACCAGCAGCTGGAGGCCCTTTCCGCACAGGCTGCTCGATTCCCGGTCTCGCCAGACACGCTTGCTGCAGTCGACGCGATCCTCACAAAGCAACGTGAAGCTCAGAGGCAGATTTCTACCATGTACGAGAAAAGCAAATCAAGCGATTTTCGCGAACGCCCACATTACCGTGACGTACGCGATTTGATGGAATCGTTGGTACAGTTGAACAGCAAGCCGAATGGCACTATCGACCTCGAACGTGAACAGAAGCGTCATGAAGACTGGATGAGAAAGGGGAAGAAGCTGTTTGGTAAAGCCAATGCTCCCTTGCACATTCTTAAGATGCATATGCAGTACGTTCAAAAAAGAAATTCGTACTGCTTTGACCTTGACGACCGGTTCCGCCCACCAGTTGAACCTGCTTCACGAGAGGCCACTCCCGATGGTTCTGGAGAGTCGCAACCTTGGGCCGGTAGTCGGTCAAAGAAAAAGGACGTCTTCTGCATCTGTAGACAGCAGGAATCCGGCTTAATGATTGAGTGCGAAGTCTGCCATGAATGGTCAGTTTAATCATTTACATCCCTTCAATACTCTTCTCTTCTCTCTCGCTTTTTACTTTTTGTGCTAACTGTCGAAACAGGTATCACGGAAAATGTCTCAAGATTGCCCGTGGTAAGGTGAAGGAGTACGACAGCTACACCTGTCCTATATGTGACTGGCGCGTTAAGATACCTCGCGATGCTGCTCGCCCAAAGCTGGAGGACTTGCTTGAATGGCAGTCTGAACTCTCTGATCTTCCATTCCAGCCTGAAGAGGAGGAGATCTTGACCTCCATTATTGACCAAGCAACATCATTCCGTGATTTCTTGCGCCCATTCACGAACCCTGCATGTATGACTGCCGAGGAGGTTCCGACACAGATTTTTTACCTACGCAAGATTGAAGGTGCAGAAGTTCTCCTTGCCTATGAAACGAATTACTTCCGCCAGGAAGTTCATAAATGGAATCCAGTGGCCCCTGAACCGCCACCGATTCTTGAGCAATCACTTTCCACTCGCAAACCACGACCGACCAAACAACAAAAAATCATGGCCCAGCTTGGTATCGAGAAACCAGAGGACATCCCCCTTCACCTGCGAACAAAACACCATATCTTCCCTTCGAAACGCAAGTCCATTGAACCTCAAAATGGACGGCCACCACCACTCCAACCAGCATCATCAAACAGATCTAGTACTCCCGTGGATAACCCACGCTCTGTTTCGGTTGGTACAGACCAGGTTCCATCATCCATGGCCGCTACTCAAGCTCCTCAGACACCTGCTTCTTATCCGTTCAGCCATCCATTCCAACTTTCGTCCAACGAACAGAATGCCACATTCGGAGCCGGTTCTGGCCCCTTCCTGACCCAAGAAAATGGCGACCAATCGCCCTCATTCTCACCCGGTTCCCCTGCCGCTAGGCACTCCGGACTCGATCCTTCGTTCTTTAGTCCTCCAAGCTTTGAACGAAGCCATCAGTTGCCTCAAGGCTCTGAGTCTGAGAATATGAAGGGCAATACTGGCGTTGGTGTAGATGACGTCGACGCTCACAATCCATTCGGCAGTAGTCCTCGTGCAAACATGGATGAATTATTCGCCGACTTGACGAATCATGATAACGAGCCCGAGCACGTCGAAGAGATAAGTCATGCTAATGAAGCCCTCGAAGCTCTCAAGAGTGCCCAAGCCTGTGGCTCCCGCACCGGGTCGATTTCCGAGCCAGGAAACAACGGCACCAACGGAGACCCTGATCTTCATCAAAATGCCAGCCACCACGGTGACAACGAACATCAGAACGGCGGTGGCCTAGGTGAAGAATATCTAAGCTGAATTCTCATCTGACCTCTAGGCTATTCCCGTTTCTATCCTTATGACTAATGTTTATCCCGTTTACTCCCCATCCTAGATTAATGTTC
>NW_003315369.1:0-6521 GCF_000151505.1 Trichophyton verrucosum HKI 0517 | reverse complement strand
TCTCTCTCTTCTCTCTCTCTCTCTCTCTCTCTCTTTCGTTTTTTTTTTTTTTTTTTGCCCCTGAAGGAACTTCGCATGGCTGACACATTTTGATAGCCGTCGGTCAATTGAACCGCCCGATCGTCAACCCTACAGACAAATATAAAGAGACATCCGCAAAATTACATACCTACGGCCAATACCTTATCTCTTGTCTACCGAAGTACATCCAACAGTTTTCGGTGTGGAAAGATGAATTGACCATTTATGTTCCCCCAGCTGGTGTCGTGCCTGTCATGACCTTCCTTCGTGACCATACCGCTGCCGAATACACTCAAGTCTCGGATATTACTGCTGTTGATTTCCCCACGCGAGAGTACCGTTTCGAGGTCGTCTACAACCTTCTCAGTGTACGCCATAACTCTAGAATAAGAGTCAAGACGTACGCAGATGAGGCAACTCCAGTCCCTAGCATCACTTCTCTGTACGATGGTGCTCTCTGGTTTGAGCGCGAGGTGTATGATATGTTCGGCGTGTTCTTCACCGGCCATCCTGACCTCCGAAGAATCATGACAGACTACGGATTTGACGGTCACCCTCTGAGAAAGGATTTCCCTCTTTCCGGATATACCGAAATCCGATACGACGAGGAGAAGAAGCGTATCGTTGTTGAACCATTGGAATTGACACAGGCATTCCGAAACTTCGAGGGCGGCTCATCTGCTTGGGAAGGAATTGGCCAAGGCATTGACAGAAAACCAGACAACGTCAGTATCACCGACCTTATTTCTTCATTAAATATGGGAGTAGGCTGCTAACACTTCTATTTATTTATTTTTTCTAGTTCAAACTTCCTACTCCAAAGCCTGAGGAGAAGCCTGAGGAGCAAAAGAAATAAACCAATTGTATATCACTTTCAATACATTACCTGTTTTCGCTTGTTCTATTTTAGACGTACTTGGTACAATGGTACATTCGGTGGTTCATCATCTCAACCCTCTCGTGCGGGGAAATTTTCATTTCTTAACCAAATTTATATACAGATAACACTGTAGGAGGCCACACTAATGAAATGCTCTCATGTCTACATCTAGTCATCAGGAACTGCGGCCGTTAATGTATAAGTCCCGAATATCCAGTATAATCAGCTTATCCAGCAAGTCCATACGCCTGCTTTAAGCTATATTAACGTCAAGATAGGGGACATTAAACCTGCTAATAATCAAGCACTGTAGCCTGAAACATTATTTGGGGGGAGATGGGGTAGAATTAGAGTGATTACTAAGGACCCGTCGGTCGTGGTTCATATCCAACCTTATTGAATCCAACACGCTGCAGGGTGCAAGGCAAGAGACATGTCTGGAGTACCTGGCTCTCGCAAGCAACCACCCAAGGAGCCCCCACTATGCTATTGAAAAAAGGACTAAACAATCCTTCTTCTTCTGTCTGCAGTATGACTGTGATAGGGGCCAGATTTGCTCCCCATGGCGCCATGGGTTGCGATCCTGGTTCCTGTACCAACCCCTAAAAATTCATGGAACGAGGAATCGACAGTCTGCATAAGAGCTTTCCCCTTTAGACGGACCGTCTGGAATACCCCCACCCCATAACTATAGTAACGCATAGACTTCATGGAGTCTAAGCCTTAAGAATGCCCTGCTCGAGAGTGGAGATACATACCGGTCGACCTAGACTGGCTTGATTCAAGACAAACATATTCCAACCGCTTATTACGTACCGTCCGCAGATATAATCGGAGTAAGGGAACGTATCGATCGTTACACCGATGGTCCCATATACCCAGATCCCAGCAGCACATCGTAACCTAAATTTTTTTTTTTTTTTTTTTTTTTTTGTCATCGCGGAAATTGCGGAGAGCTGACTGGGCTGAATCTTGCAGCGGTAAGATGCTTTCCTATTTACATACATCCGTTAGCTATGTTTGAGTACCCAAGCTGGTTAATTTAGCAGTCGATATCCTAGCCCATACCAGGCTTATCCCTAAGGTTTTTTATCTATCCAGACCATGATTCGTTCAATAGCCGAAGAGGGCTACGCCACCTTTCCCTTCCAAAACTGGAGATTTATCAAGGTGACTACCGGACTGGCTCACCGCGGGTGGTCGAAAGATATGGTCTACGACTGGAGACAATAAACTAAGTACTAAACATATTACTCCATATGATCTCAATGAATCCCATGCAATACATCAAGCTGCAAAGGAATCATGCAACATGAATACTTATTGTGCTTTGAATTACCCCTGAATTAAAGGAGGAGGGAGGTATCGCGAGACTGGCACAGATAACTAAATCTCTGACTTATAGAGTCCATACCCCCACAGTTGTGCCCAACAGAGGGAAAAAAAGCCTGCACTGCGGCAAAGGTAAGCACTATTTTTATATCTCCTGCCGCTCCTTCTCATCCAACGTTTACTCCTTTAGGAGATTGCCCGGCGTGCTAACGGCCTTTAAACGCTTGGGACCTGCTACGGCTGAAGCTCACGGTCTTGGCTAGGTATTTCCCCGAGGTGGCGCTGCCAGGCCGGCATGTTGAGGTGCATCCCGTATACATACCTTTAACTGGCTACTACTATGACCAAGCTCTGGGTTACCGATATCTCAATGTAAGCTTATTCATAAGTCAGTGATATCATGATGCCGCTCCGCATTTACCTAGACGTATTGCTGTTCTGCCGTGTTTATTACTGTCCTTCAATGCTGTGTTATTGGCTAATGGTTCTGGTTATAGGTATATGCATTCTCCAGCCTCGATAGCTAAATACCTGATACCACATGGGAAACCGTTTGATGAAACCCTTGTCTAGGAAATAAGTGGATGTTGGCGACTCCATTGAGTGATGACTTCACCCTCGACCAGTGATCTAATGCGGAAATTGCCTGTTTCGTTGCTATTTGTCCTTTTGAGGTACTCATCATCAGCCACTATAATGCAATATTACCATGGAGGCATCGAGCTGGCTTTTTATACAATTGGGGTCACGATTATTAGTGCACTGAAACCTGCCAATATCCACTGGAAAGCCCGGTACTTTTTAGTGAGCCTGCCGCCATCCTTTCAAATACTCGCTATCAGTAATACCCAAGGTAGGCTTATCTACCCCGGGATGAAGAAGAGAACGATACCAAGGTCCAAGTCTCATTTCCATCGGACTCATAACCTCATCGGCCCGGTCCAGACTGAGTTAGCCTTAGAGCCTGGGTTTGAATCTCGAAACATCTTTCATGCCTGAGGATATGAATAGGCTTGTTTCAAGACAAGATTCAACACATGAACCAAGGGCATTAGCGCTTACACTGGACACGCAATAAGAGCCTTTGTCTATTTTGATTCTGACTTGGTTCACCGCACAGGCAAGCCTGGATGGTAATCAATAGAGAGTAAAAGAACACCTTGGTGCGACTCGAGGCCGAGTCCCACCTAATGCGCCGTATTTCTATGCATGAATATTACCTAGGCATGCAGGTATCAAGCCGGGATACATGCCCTTTGCAGCGGCTCTCCGGATGTCGTGTTCAATAGGGGCGCGGGAGGCCGGGGCTTGCAGGGTGAAGGCAGTGCTTTCAGCTACTTCTTTATCCCACCACGTTACAAGAGTTCACAGCAGAACCACCTCAAGAGTATGAGGCAGGTGGGTGTTTTAAGTACGTTATGCTTGTCTACCATGAGAAAACACGGGAGTAGGCGACCCTCGGTGTTCCAAGATTCAGCATGAGATTGTGATATCGTGTCAGATTTGCACATAGTATTCACCAAACGCGGCTATAAATCTTCAGCACCTCCCACCCTTCCGTTCCATCTATGCCCTTTGATATTCGGACTCCCGGAATCTTCACCAATTGGGCCTCATTCTCCGAACCGTTGCCATGGAAGCTGCACGGCGTATTAACAAGTGGACTCAGGAGGAAGACACAATCCTGCTTCAGAGACTCCAGGAACAACAAGCTAGTAAGTACAAACTTACCATCGTTGATCCGCCATGATACTCTAACATCTTTGTCAGAAAGCCCCCCAGATAAAGTGGTAGATTGGCAGAAGATTGCAGCAGCGCTTCCAGGGAGGACGAACAAAGACTGCCGAAAGAGGTGGTTTAATGTGCTCAACGGAGATCTAAGAAAGGGCCCCTGGACTGCAGAGGAAGACAGGCTGCTGGGCCAGGCCGTGGAGGCAGAAGGCAAAGTGTAATGAGTGACCCTTGCTGCCACTTGCTGCTCCTTGTTTGGGTGGTTGATCGATCCTCCAGGCATATACGAGATTGAATGCTTATATTGACGGTTGCTTAGATGGATGCGGGTATCAACATATGTCCCACGGCGTACGGCAGATCGTAAGTCTGGCCCAATTAACTATGAACTGTGATAGCGATAGCCAAGGATAAACACTAACTGATGTATATACAGAATGCGCCAAAAGGTGGCAGCACTTTCTTGATCCTGCCTTAGATAGATCCGAATGGACGGAGTCAGAGGTATGTCAAAGCACAAGCAGGGCGCTGGGGGGTTAAGGTATTTCATTCTTAATGAATTAAATCCAGAGCTAAGTTGGTAGTGCCAAATACTATGGGAGGCAGTGCAGACACAGGGCCGTCGATGGCTACAGATTAGAAACAATCTATTTCCCCAGCGTTCCCCTAACTCGTTAAAAAACCAGTGAGTTAAACTACTAGTCAATTTGGACAAACATCAACTCCGGCTTGACTCAACTGACCCTCCTGACACAGATACGCATTCATGTCACGGCATTGCTGCAAGGTCCAAAGGAACTGTGTGGCTGAAAGTGAGGGTATGAGTGCTGCTGGATCCAGTCCTGCTTCACATATTGAAGATCTTTGCACCGTCACAAGCCAGCCATTCAACGACGACAACAGCGTGATATCTAACGACACCCAACTATTATATCCTTCCACGGAGGATACGATTCTATTCCCTGCTGCCTCTCACAACGACAAAGCCATCATTCCAGACTATACTCTGCCGCATTTGACACTATTTGATTGCGTCCATGAAGCAGACGTTACCATGGCAGGCTTCACAAACAACACTGACATCGGGAGTTACCTCCAGGATTACACCGGGGTTGAGGATGGCTTTCCGTTCAACCCCTGCAGCTCGTCGACAATCGACCATCTCAGCCTGTCATCCGGGTTGGGAACCAGCTCGTTAGTCTCGGCGGGAATGTCTGAGTGTCAAAGCAACGACACGGGCTTGTCTTTGCCAAACTGTTCTGTGATGACGGTTAGATTGACGAATCCAGCACCGGAAGCAGTCCATGAGTTTATCCGCATTTTGATGGCGCACCAGCAGCAGGTGACGATAGATATCGAGAACTGAGATGATCTGTGACGTGTAGCATGTAGATAATAATATAGATGGTTGAAACGCAGATGGTCAGAGAAACATTTTTTTTTTTTTCTTAACGACTCGAGTTCTCAAGAGCTCTCGGATCACTGGATGACGGCGGCCTGGGCAGGAAGCACGCAAGCACGCAAGAGAGCAGGTATCCTGTCAGTCAGCCCGTTAAGCTCCCATGCTGCCGAACCCAGAATCCACCGTCCAGGGCCAGTTGTATGGCCTTGCGAGCGAAACCGAGACTCTTGGTTCTGCCTATCCGCCTTGGCTCGAGCTTATTGTGCATATTTGGAATACGGGCCGGCATATATAGAAGTATAAACATAAGATAAGGATAGGGATTGAGGGGGGTCTCATTTTTTAAGATGGAATGATGGAAATGAAGATGTACTGCCTAGTAACTAGTTAGTTATGTACGGAGTAAAAAGTTTTTTTGTTGTAGCTAGCTAGTTAATAATGGAACATATATACGTATCAGCATGTTGAAGTCCATGCTTTTGAATCATGGCAGCCAGCGCCCAAGGAAATGTGCAGTCTATGAGTATGTATGCATGGCAGATGATATGCTTGTTGAAAGGATAGTCGTCAAGTCGTTACTAAGTGAGTGGAGGAAGAGTAGAAGGACGGGCCGCGTATTTCCCATCCTGTCCCAGCCCAGCCCAGCCCATAAGATGACATCCCAGCCCAAGCGGCAAATTCTTGGGCTTTCTCCATCGGGGCAACCGATATGGCTGATGCAGCCGGTGTAGGGATGCTGTTGGGCCGTTCCGGTCGGAATGACCAGATTCGAACGAGTGAGTTACTGCTTGTGGTAGAACCGTCTTCGGGACCAGCCATCTTCCTGAGTGATGACTTCGCATTCGAGCGTGTAGCCTCGGAGCCAGGGGAGCAGGCGTGCCCAGACAAGCCAATAGACACCGCCTGCTGCGATGATTGAGATTCCGACTATGCAGTGGAGGTAGTACGGCAGCGATTTGTATACATTCTGCCCTTCCGTGGGGGGGACAAAGGGGGCGACGGTGAGATAGATATTACTCAGGAGGAAGAAGGTAGCTATGGGCAGAGTGGCGCTGAAGGGGGGAGCCCACTGGTAAGACTCGCGGTGGAGGTAGAGGTGTATAAGGCCCCCTGCAACAAAGACGTTGACGACTGCCAGGGGGTAGGAGATGACGC
>NW_003315368.1:0-21571 GCF_000151505.1 Trichophyton verrucosum HKI 0517 | reverse complement strand
GATTACATCCCTTTGGAGGAGTCGAGGAATACCTATATGACTCCTGTTTGTATTGTATCTGGGGAGTTGAGCACGTCAGGAGTTGTCAGGCACCTATTTATAGTGTACTTTAAGAAGTGGGTCTCCTGCAAGGCTCAACAAGGCTTGATTGGATAGCTGTATTAACGAAGAGCGCCCCAGCTTGCGCTAATCTAACTAACCTAATTAGGAATAGTGTTAAGCCACAATAAGGGACAGGTTATTTGCAACAGCGTCTTATCCATTATTATTACTCCTCCTCTCCCTACCTAACATTTACTCATATACTATAGGAGAATAACTCCATTAAACCCCCAACACTCCCCAATGACAGCTTCTTTAGGCAAGTAATAAGAAGAAAAACGATATCAAATACAGGAAACTGCTGAACAACGTCGTCGAGTAAATATGGAAATGCTCAACAAGACGATGGTTATATCTCACTTGGGATTGTTCCCGCGAAGGCATCTCATCCAATTCCGATTTTTTGATATTTCTCTTGCAGCGTCCTTTTGCTCTCGATAAGTCTTAGAGCCTTTCCCCTTGGTAAGTTTGATGTTCTTTGCGATATCGTCGAGGATTTTGCTAACCCTGGCACCAGCACTGGCAGCTCTAGCAGCAGCCCGACCCGCAACCCTGGCCACGGCTGCTGCAATGGCTCTCGCGATGACTACAAAAATACAGAAGGGACATCGGCGGTCAATATCCACGGCTCCGATGGAACGAATGGAAAGGTCTCGGGATGACGGACTGATGATGAGCCCCGTCTCCTGCTCATTCTCGCCTTGCACCTGATCCCCTGGAGCGGCGTCATCGATGGACCTTTTGGTATAGTGTTCTTGCGCAAAGTCCACGTACTTATCGAGATATTCATCGGTAAATACGCTCTGGTCCAGATATTTCGGCTCAATATCTTTCAATTCCTCCGGCCAGAGATCGAGGAGCTCCATGCTGTCCATGAAATTTTCGTCAAAAAAGCCAGTGCTGTACTTCTCAATCGCTTCTCCGCTTATGGCTAGGGGTGTGAGGAGGGCGCATTTTCCAAGCCGACGTACTTTCATGCGATTGAGTGCATCTCTCTTCATATTCTGGATCTCCTTATACTTCTTCCTCTCGACACTCACTTTCCTCTGAAACCTCAGTGGCTTGGGTCGGAACTTGTGATAGTTCTTCTTGAAGTTATAGTCTCGCTTTTCCCTGTCCTTCTTGTCCTCGAACTTCTTTTTCTTGTCGTCTTTGCTGTCGCGGAGGCACTTCTTCTGCGCCCGGTCGGGATGCATACCGGGTGGGCATCGGTTGCATTTCGTGCAATCTTTGCGATCATGAATCATCATTGGTTTGCATCGTTGTCGACACCGATCACATTTTCTCATGTTTTTGTTTGGTGAAGCTGCTCGCAATACAAGGCCAGGATTTACGGAAGCCGGTTCGTCCTGGATACCCTCCGCGGCTGTGCCGAAGACGAGGCTATTTTTTGCCGCCAATGGAGGAATAGTTCCTGCTGCGATCGCTGGAGAGAAGAGCATAAAGCCATGGTTGAGCAGGATGAAGACTGCTTTCCATGCTTTTGGGATGTGCATTCTCGAAGAATACAGTGGAGTTCAAGGAGGTGGAGTGAGTTCTAGGTGAGTCCAAGTGCTGCTTTGAATTTGGATAAGGTTAACTTTAGGGATTCGAGTCATGGCAGCACTCCAGTGGCATATGTATAATAATTTTTGCTTTCCATTTTCCAACATGGGATTTGATGATGGACGTTTAACCTGAAACATATATACGGCCCCAGGAGCATGCCAAGTTATGATATCTGCGTTGCTCATCTTGGTACTAATCAACCCTCACAGAGTTCAAACAACCTCCATGGCCGGGGGTGCGGGTTATTTGATATGTCATGCTCCAACAACCGCTTCGACTGCATGCTGCTACGATGCGAATGTTTACTCTCAAACCGCATTTCCAGGACCTACCATAATCCAGTGATGTGGTAACATAGCTCCTACAGATGCGCTTTTTATTATGTTGACAAATGCGGCTTATATGCAAAGGTACAATTTTGACTCAATCATATGGAGCAGTTTGCGTGCGAGTTGAGCAGTAATCAGGCTTCCTATAGAAGTGAAACTGGTGCTGGTCGTATAACTAATATATATGACTATGCATAATGCATTTAGAGCGGCGTATGTGACTACTGCTACTACACTGTAGACTATGGATGGCGCTGACTCACCAGCTTACATCCATATTGGTGTAGCTGGTACCTAATCCTTGGATATCACCAACCCAATGATTACCCCATCCCTAGTTTACTTCTTGGCTGAGCGGCGAAAGAAGTTATCTGGTCCAGGGCTTCCTGAAACATATATTTAGATAATATTATAAATAGCAAGACATTATGCATATGGGCCGTAACGTCTTGCCCAAAAACTGTAGAATATCAGTAATCCCGGTTGTGTACAGGGGTATGGTGATGGGGATGACTACGCGCATCACAGCCTTACGCTGGAACAACCAACAATGCCACCCCCAAATTTTCCCTAGATTATGAGTTAGTTAGTGGACACCGCTGGCAACATCGAGTCTGCAGCTTTATTAAAACCCGTTGAGATGGACACTACATGGCCAAAAGGTCTTTCGACTGTTGTCTTTTCAAACCTCACAATAATTACCTTAACGTGGAATTCGACTCTCACAGTTATACCCTTTGATAGGCCCCAGGCTATACAAAGACCATCATCCGATATTATCAAATAATACATTGTCCCGCTGTCGATATAAAGACTATATACCCCTTGTGCTAGAGTAAATTATGCATTCTCGAACTCTCATTCCGTTGGTGGCTCTTGTAGGCCTATCCCTTCCCACGCAAGGATTCGAATTCAGATTCTACAGGGGAGAACACTGTCGAAGCGAGCAGCTAGGCGTCCAGGTAGCTGGGCCTGGGCAGGAGTGCAGTACAGTGTCTGCCGGCACGGCTAAATCGGTCATAGTCAAGAGCACGGGAAAAGTTGATGACAACTTCTACGCCGTGTTTTTCAGTTCGGATGATTGCGATCCAAACACTATCATACTACACACGGACAGCGATAAGTGCCAAAATGTGGAGTACAAATCCTTTAAGGTGTGGGATGTGGATGCAGAATAACGGGTGAGTAGGTCATGCAAGCTGTTACTCTGATGTTCTCGAAACTGTCCTCTGAAGCTTATCAAGTTTCAATATTTAGAACTTCCATCTGGAGAGCGGAGGCGAAAAGATATTTGGAAACCTAGATGGTGACGACACCAATGGTCTATTGGGAAGATTGGTGCTGGAGAGGTGGAATGGAGGCGTGTTTTGGAATAGGGGCTTGAAGGCTGAGTTGGTGGCCAGTTGTCAGCGAAAGGAGGTGAGCCATCAAAGCACATTATTTGACTTACGGCATGGTTATGAGGAGATAAATAACATGGACAGCTCAGGAAAGCAATATAAATTAGGTAGAGATATGTATATTATTCCGGCTACGAGGGAGATGTTGACCAACAGAGGAACCTTGGTAGAGCTCGCCAGGTTAACCTTTAGACTTTTATATCACGTTATACAAATGGAAACCTTAACCTTTCAGCGCTAGTCCCCTTTTGTCGAGGCCTTACCTCAGCGATGACTGACTAAGCTTCTGACTAAGCCTCTTCTAGAACTGCGCTGGCCGCCCAGCGACCAACCACGCGCGCGTGTCCGTGCACACAGTCCCGTTCCGGTAAGCAGCTGGCTCGCCGTCGACTCCCAACCGTCGTTTCTTTTGGAGGCTGCCTCCCAGCGCCAGCATCATGGGATCTCTCCTCCTCCTCCTCCTCGTCCCCGTCCACGCACACAGAGCCGAACGGTAGAGCGGCAGTGCAGCGAGACCAGGCAACACAGGACAGGACCGAGCTTGCTTCTGCGCGCTGCTGAAAAGGGCTCGATCGCCACCTGCAGCACGAGGGCGTCCGTCGGCGTGGGCGTGGAGAAGTCGGAGAGAGCCTGTCCTTTGCGTGATCGCCTGGACCTGTATATATAAAGCACATAAATGACCGCCCGCGCGCTGTGAGTAAGTGTTCCTCTCATCTCCCTGTTTCTCGTCTCCTTTTCTTCTTTTGTCTTTCTGCTGCCAACGAGATCGTTGCTTTTGTCCAGCTTTTCTTTTTCCTCCTGCTTATCTCCTTTGGGACTTTGCTAGAGTGGCCGTGTTCCAGATCGATTCCCCCCAAAGCTGACTCGAGACACCCATGGCCAGAATCTAGGCAGCATCCCCCAGAGACCAGCATAGCTCCGAACGGGCTGGGCCCTTTTCCTCCTTTCCTCACCATATTTTCTTCCTCTCCGGTACAATAAATACAGAGAATAGCTTTTTTTCAGACGGCAACCCTTCGTGATAACGCAGACCGCCGCCATGGAGCGTCCCGACCTACAGCGGGTCAAGTCAGAGCCCGTCAACCTACCGCAGTCACAGTCTGCTCCCATTTCGGGCAATGTCGAGACAGTTGTTGTTGCGCAGGAGGAGCCTCCGGCTACAACTCCAGAGGGTGGACGAAGCCCCCTGGCACTCAGTCCGCTCTCTCGCATCTCGTCAGAGGGGAGCAGCTCCTATCAGGAGGACTGGGAGCCGCTTACACCGGTCGAGAGAGTGACCGTACTCGACTTGCTCGGCAACCTGGCCATATCACAGAAGCTGGAGAAGTGGCAGGCCTCGCTCAACGCGCAGAAGGAGAGGGTCAAGCGTCATCAGGAGAAGTTCAGGTCAACCAGCCAGCAGGCTCGCCAGAGAGTCGTCGGTGAATTCAAAAAGAGGATGCCTTCTTCGGAAGAGCAGCTGCAGAAATACCGAAAGCGGATGAAGAGCTCGGTCGAACGACTTGCTGTCCGCTGGAACGATACCGTCACAGTCACGGCTATAGAGAAGATTTCATTTATTGCTGGTGTGCTCAACGTATTCATCAGTGGCTACCTGCTCGGAGCGTTCCCTACCTACTTTTACCTCTGGTTCACCGGCCAGCTTATCTACTTTATGCCCCAACGATACTATAGATACTGCAAGATCGGTTACCATTACTTCCTTGCTGATCTGTGTTACTTTGTCAACCTCCTCACCATCCTTAGCATGTGGGTGTTCCCCAACTCCAAACGGCTCTTTTTGAGTACGTGGTGTCTGGCATACGGAAATAACGCCGTGGCTATTGCCATGTGGAGAAACTCGATGGTTTTTCACAGCATAGACAAAGTTGTCAGGTAAGTTAGTTCATTCTTTATATCTAACTGGGCCGTCTTTTCTAACTGTAACTGCAGCTTGTTCATCCATATTATGCCGCCGGTGACCCTGCACTGCCTAGTGCATCTTACACCCCCAGAGATACTAGAAACGAGATTCCCGGCGGTGTATCGGATCAAGTTTAGCGCCCCAGGCTCTCCCGAACACTACACACTGGGAGCCATGATGATCTGGGCGTCTGTTCCCTACGCCATCTGGCAGCTGAGCTACCACTTTTTCATCACTGTGCGCCAGAGAGATAAGATTGCTGCCGGCCGCCCAACTAGTTTCACCTGGCTCCGTCCATCCTATGCTAAAACGTGGATCGGCAAATTCGTGCTTCACCTCTCCCTGCCACTGCAAGAACCAGCCTTCATGATGATCCAGTATATATACGCCATCCTCACGATTGTCCCCTGTCCGCTCTGATTCTGGTACCAGTGGGCAAGCAGTGCCTTCTTGACCGTCATGTTCATCTGGAGTATCTACAACGGAGCCACATTCTACATCGACGTGTTCGGAAAGCGGTTCCAGAAGGAGCTCGAGCAATTGAAGAGAGACGTGGCCAAGTGGCAGATGTCTCCTGAAGCTCTCACGGCCGTGGCTGACCCCCAGGATCCTGACGGAATAAAGGCCGCCTCTCTCACCGGCGTGGTCATGACAACCCCCAAGCAGCCCTATGTCGAACCAAGCCAACTTATCACCAATCTTGATCTCAACGCAAATTCCAAAGCCACCTCTACCGGCGCCTTGGTCGATGAACCTGCCTCTCATAATACTACAAATAGACGACCCCAGGATGCCTCTGTCTAGCGTTCTTTTTAACACGCGCTGTTATTTTTGTACTCCCTCCCCCGTCGACGATTTCATCTTATGTCCTGCTTCCTTTTGTTAGTGATGCCTCTACTATGTTTGCAGAGTCCTAGGATGTACATATATACCCCCCTTGTTGATCGTTGATGTCCTCTTGGATCATGACTAATTTTTTGTCCGCACATCTAATCCTAATACTACCCACCACAGCGAAAAATCACTCCTTACGCCCCCTTCTATCACTGGCGCTGTCTCTGTAAAATCGAACACCCTTTCGTACCTAAATAACGTTAAGATGCCTTCAGCCGTCCATGAATCCACGATTAGCCCGGTTCCAATTTTTTGGTGGCGCCGGCGAAATATTTTGTCCGTAGCATTTCTGACATCCAGCGGCCGGAGGATTAATCACTGGGGACTTTTTGCCCCGACCATAAGCTGAAGAAGCGTCAGACATCCAGAAACACTAGAAACTTCATCTAACAGAAAGCGAGTACTTCATATTTTTGCCCTGTCTTCTATCATTTTGAGCGGTTGTCCAGGATTTCCCCATACTCAACGCATACATGGCTGTGCGGAACCTTGGCCAGAATGGATTACTTCTAAGGAGGCTGATGCAGAGCGGTATGCAAACACACCCATCATACTCCTCTGTCCTCCGGCCCCCCTTTTGATCTCTGATCTAACAATCGCAGCAGATGCTGGACGCCTCAGCATCGCCAGATACTCTTACTCCGCTTTCCGGACTCAATCTTTTCATCCATCTCGGCCATCGGTCGGCCTTGAGCTTGCGCAACTCCGGCGTGGCTACTCAACCGGCCCATCCACATCGCAAGGATCCAACAACCCAAACAACTTCCCACCACCTGGATTCGATGTCGAGAAGGCCAAACAGCCGCTTACAAAGGAGACACAGTCGCGGGCTACCTCGTCAAAGGAGCCGCCTACCTCCAGTTCGATTTTGAGACAGCTGGATAGCATAGAACTCGAGTCTAAGGAGCTGGAGAGGAGGATACACGATGTTGCTGTGTCGGAGGCAGCGGAGAAAGGCCAGGTAGAGGAGAAGAAGGAGCCTAAGAAGTTGACTATCGGACAGAAGATCAAGAAGGAGATTCAGCATTACTGGGACGGGACGAAACTTCTGGCTGCAGAGGTGAAGATTAGTTCCAAACTTGCGCTGAAGATGGCTGCGGGTTACGAACTGAGTAGAAGGGAGAACAGACAGGTATGTTACACCTGCACAGCTTCATCTCTGGCTCTCTACTGACACGTTGGTTTAGTTGAAAAGAACCGTCCGAGATCTGGCCCGGCTTGTTCCTTTCTCTGCCTTTGTTATCATCCCCTTTGCTGAATTGCTTCTCCCTGTGGCTCTCAAACTCTTCCCCAACCTTTTACCAAGCACCTACGAGGGCCAAAAGTCCAAGGATGACAAGGCCGCCATTCTCCGAGGCACACGCAAGGAGGTTTCCAATTTCCTACAGGGAACGCTGCGAGAGACCGGCCTTCCCTTGAGCCCGATGAACGCTAAAAAGGAAGAATTCACTGAATTCTTCCGAAAAGTCCGAGCAACTGGCGAAACTCCGTCGGATGAAGATGTTATAGCCGTCTGCAAGATCTTCAAGGATGATCTGACCCTGGACAACTTGTCGCGGCCCCAACTGGTCGCAATGTGCAAGTACATGAATCTCAACACTTTCGGCACTGATGCTATGCTCCGATATACCATCCGTGTCAGAATGCGCCAGATCAAGCGTGATGATAGGGCCATTGCATACGAGGGAGTTGACTCGTTGCTTATCCCCGAGCTTCAGATGGCATGTGCGTCTCGCGGTCTCCGAACCCATGGCCTTTCCCCTGCTAGGCTCCGGGATGACTTGTCCATGTGGCTTGACCTACGTCTGAAGCAGGGTGTCCCATCTACCTTGCTCGTTCTAAGCAATGCATACATGTATACCCAGCACTCGCAAGAGTATGAAATCTCCTCTCAGATGGATGCTCTCCGATCTGTACTTTCTAGTATCCCCGAGGAGCTGTTCCATGAGATCGAGCTCGAGGTCCATAACGCTGAGGGAGCCGCTACTAACAGACAGCGTCTCGAGGTCGTGAAGGAACAGCAGGAGCTTATCGAGGAAGAGAACGAACAGATCACTGAGAACGGCAATACGGGCATGCCGGCGCCCAAGGACCATGAGGATATCGACGAGAAAGAGGACAAGCACATGGATGCATCCTCTGGAGCCGAGTCTACCTCTCAGCCTGAAAAGACGGAAAATGATACCGCTGCTGAAAAAGAGTCTACCAAGCAGGACCAGACCGAAGAAAAGAAGCAGTAAATAGTCGACACGCTCCCAAGTTCGACATTCGTTTCCTTCTAAATTCTAACAAGTGTATTTGTTTATCCCCTTATCTTGTAATTATCTTATCCAAATCTCGCATTCTCCTGTCATTCCCTCCCCTTGACGAAGGGTTCCGCCCTGGTGAGATGGGCTTACACTACTCTGCATCATGTCCTGGATTCATTGCCCTTTCATACCTCCCAACCCTTTCCTTTGTTCTCTCATCTTCTTCTTGATTTGATATGTTTTGGTTTAGACTGGGGTGAGGAGGGCTTGTAGTTATAGAAAATGGTTGCTTTGGTCAATCACTGGGGTGAAATATCATCATAACTAGCTAGATCATGGACGAAAAAAGTGCCTACTTGATACCATTAATGCGTTATTCCTCAAAAGTAACAGTTTATATATATATCTTATCTGACTTAATAAATACTCTGGTAGACGGCTGTTTGGTGGCTGACCGTGTCTGCTGCGCCCAACTCCGACCTCGGCACAACTCCAGCCCTTGAGATGTTGAGATGCGGCAAACCCAACACGGCCTGTCTGTACTTACATGAGGCTGGCCAAGTGCATACATATATCAAGCATCACGTCTCACAGGAGAGATATGAGGCAGAGTCTGCGGTCTGTCGCTCTAGATCTAGCCCGTTGCCATAGTAGCATCTCTCATATTCGACCATTTTCGTGCGCCGCAGGATCTTCAACGGTGAAAGGAAAGATGGCGCCGCTATCCCAGGAATCCAAGGTCAGTAAATATAGCACTCCTGCATGTACACACAAAAGGACGCCCTGCGGTCTGCATGAGTCGACAGATGCATTGTCTCATGCAGTCGATCACTATCATATCGTTCCAGAATGGCTGGGTAGTGAAACATCATTCATCTAACTGCTGGGACGGTAGAATGCCATTGAGCGTCTGAGGAGATACACTCCGCCCCCAACGAATTACTACTCCATGCCCTCTACAAGACAGGCTTCGGTATTATTACTTCTCTTTGCTGATCGGAGAGGAGATCTTCGGGTCATTTTGACCATTCGTGCAAGCACGCTCAAATCATGTATGTTCCACTTCACAGCAATCACGTCAATATAACAACTAACAACTACTTTAGATCCCGGCCAAGCGGCCTTGCCTGGCGGAAAAGCGGATGGGCCAAGTGAGACTCCTTTCCAAACTGCTCGGCGTGAAGCGTACGAGGAGATTGGTCTACCAAACATAGACCAGCAGATGCCGTCGCCCTTCTGGGTTGAGCATCTGTGTGAGCTGCCGGCCAGCTTGGCCCGGACAGAACTTGCTGTCCGCCCATGTATTGCGCTCTTACACTCCTACAACGAAAAGACGGGTGAAGACGCCGATCCTGAAGAAGCATTTATACCCCAACTAGACGCCAAAGAAGTGGCGGCTGTTTTCACTGCCCCGTTCCATAACTTCTTGAAAGTGACCGATGAGCCCCGGGAAGAGGGAGACGATGCCCTGCCTGGAAAACCGAGTGATTGGTACGAGGGATCATGGACACAGTGGAACTCAACCCAGTGGAGAAGTAGGTCTATGTTCTTTTTTTTTTCTTTTTTTTCCTTTTCTATCAGTATAGGTTGGATCTATAACTAGTGTATTCGTTGCTAACTGGATCAGTGCACCATTTTTTCGTTGCCATAACGAATCAGAGAGTTGCTACACCCAAGAAGCATAGCAAAGAGCAAGACGATGCCATTAACCAGTTAGAAGAGGAGAAATCGTCGTTGGGTCTTGAGCGCTTTCGAGTGTTCGGCATGACGGCCCGGATCCTAGTTGATGCCGCAAGAGTTGCATACGACGAAGAGCCGGAGTTCGAACACAACAGCCACCTTGGGGATGAAGACATGATCTCCAGGTTGAGGTCTCTCGGGCGATTTAGCGAAGTTGTTGATCGTGAAGATACCCTAACCCCGGAGATATTTGAGAAGGCTGCAAAACTAACATGACACAGCCCTACCCACTCACTCTATTCACCGCATTGGAATCATGATGATGACTTTTATTTACTTTTTTTCTAGGGGGGTAATTATTTGGAGTTCAAGAAGATGAGGCTTTTTTTATTTATCTACTCTACGCCAAATTCCTGTGGACGGGTTCATGCGCCGATAAATTAGTGATGGGTTACCCTTTGTGTCTGTAGATCAGGATAGGTTTCCTTTGTTTGACCCTATCTTTAGTTATTTTACTTTCAAACACTAGAAGTCGAACGAAGAATTTTAACCTGCAGGCTGCATATTTAGCTTTGATTTGCCCGGGTAACGCCGCAGGTATGTTCCCACTAACTCGCTCGTTGGCTGCTGGTTTTTATATGCCTCCGCGATCACTAACGACAGGACACCAGCTCCAGTCTCCCCGGTAGTAACATAGCACGCATAGTAAGCGTTGGATCAATCGTGCGAGAGTCCCAATGGCAATTATATATGCATGATGCAAGCCGGATACGGCAATGGCCTTGGGAAATGTGCCCATTATCCTTTGTACCTTTGTATCATTGAAGATGCCCTGTGCCTCTTTCAGCATTGGCTTTGATGTTTGAATCCCCCTACAATCAACCAGTTGATAATGATATAGCACGCATGCAGGGTTAGATTGACAGTACAAACAACGAGACATACCTGGTATATTATCGACCCTCATTACCCTGGACTGGGGTTGTTTACTTTTACTTTCCCTTTTTTCTGATATTCCCAGCAACCCCAAAGCCTACCAACCAAGATGACGATGATAATAGCACCTCGGGCGCCCTGCATGCATCCTCTTCTACCTTCATCCTCCCTGGAAGGATTGGAGCAGGTTATTCCCCCAGAGCCGAACTCACCTAAGATATACATACCAAGATGGAAGCTCGACAAACCACTCCCTAGCCCGCCAAAGAGAAGTTCCGGCTCTTCTTCCGCAGACGAGCAGTACCTCAGCAGCGCCAGATACCAGCGTCCTAATGATGGATATCGTGAGAGTGCAGTATATAAAAGAAACCTGGGACCTTCCCATGCTCACTCCGTGGATGAGCTGCGGTTGCTTTATAGACAGCGATCACCGGTTCCTCGTTCACCCGGATGGAGGAGACAAGACAGAGACCATCTTTCCAGCCCAGCAAAACGCGCACGCCATTCGACGGATCCGGTATTCCAGACGTGTAATGGAGGATTGGTGAGGGCTTCAACAAGACTTGAGGACAGCAGGTCGCATGATGATAGGGAAACACCGAAAAGGGGTTCTTCTTCGGATATGCCGAGACGGGGTACTGAAAGCCTCAGAATACGAGCAAAGGGTATTGACGAACAAGTCAGCAAGGGAGAGAATGACCAGCTGGTGGTTGAGTCTCCGAGGACTGAGGATAATTCAGGCCTGTGCTTCTGCCACTTGCCTCATCCACGACACAGCAAAATATTGTTGAACCAACGGACATCAAAGTCAAGCTCTTATCATAGAGGCGTTCAGGCCAGCGACCTCCCTGACGCATCCTCGTATATTGAGCTTATCCAACAGCATTCCATACCTGACGTTCCCGAAGTGAGCGTGGAGGACGTTGATGATGAACAGTGCTCCCCAAAAACAAAGCAGAAGCCACAGAACCGCACCCAGTTATACTCGTTCACGACATGTGCCAGCACCTCCATGATCAACGAGATCACCGAATCAAGCAGCAGAAAAGAGACAGGAGGGTTTGGTCTTTTCCGGTCCCCTCCCTTACCACCGACTGGAGAGAATGGTCGTAGGCCAAAGCAGCTTGCCATCCCTCCAAGTGACTACCAGCTATACGGAGTCAAAGCATTATCAAAGAACAAGCCGAAGAAAAAGAAGTCTAGCCTGTTCTATCTCAACAAGCTGATTCCCAAGGTCATAAGACGACATGCCAGTGAGCCACAAATCCAATCGTTGAACACCCCCCGGACTGCACCACCATGCTCCGGGGAAGGTAACAGGCGAGAAGAGTGGTTTGGGTTGGGAAGGAATGGCAACGCATGGCGGTCCACTGTTGAATTTTCCAGGGAAGCATTCGGTTCTAGCTCGAACAAGCTGGCTGAGCAAAGAAGAAAAGAAGAGTTGAAGAGTAAGATTGTGATGGTTGGCCCGACTCCTCATTGGTTGTAAGGAAGATGTAATGTTAACTTGATGTTTGGGTATCTGATGATTTTGTCATGGGAGTTCTGATCTGTTTCTTGCATATGTTCTAGGACGACTTAGTTAGCTAGTTAATGATATGAGCTTTATGACTTGGGTTGTTCTGTGCTTCCTGTCGTTCTATGATCAACAGGGGGCCATCCAGAGCATCTTTGAGCCTAGATGTCACAAGTAACTATTCAACCCGCAGCTTACATGCATAACCATAAGAGTCAGAAGATATCCAATATCCCTTAGGTACATGCAGTTTATGCCGAGTCAGGAGACTTCGAGACTGGTACTTATCCGTGTAGCTAACTGGTTAGGCCGTCAACGAGGATGCGTACTCCGGTTGGCATTCAAATTGCTTCGGTGCATGACCACCACAGGATCAGGCGACGCGGCAAGGAACCCGGCCCAACCAGGCTCTCGACCGCTCTGGTCCCTGGACTAAGCTATCAGTGGGCTGTTCCTCAAAGTCTCTCCAGCGGATCAGGGGCTGCGGCCTCATGGATGGTGACAAGTTTGTGTTGGTACTTGTCCCACGGTAACGCTCGAGTCGGCTACAGCAGCCATCCATCCGGCGATAACTAGCGTCGGCAAAACATCTATATAGTTACCAGCTCCAACAACCAACTTAGTTATGCAACAGCTCACCTGTCAACTCACTGTGAATCCCAGCGTCTCTCTGGCAGTCAGGCCGCATCCATCACCCAACTGTGGTCAAGCCGATGTCTGTCGTTGATGCAGTCTCGCCATCCCAGATGCCCATCCTTGCTTTTGGCTTGCGCATCCCGTGGAGAAACCTGCGGGGTAGGCTAACTAGTTAGTTAGAGCCGGGCAACGGGACGCCGCCGATCACCAACTATATAAAGACAGCTCGCCGTCTTCACCCCTCGAGACGATGTAGAGAACACGCAACATCCACCAAGCACCACGTCGTGCACAGTGAAACAGCCAGTGTCTATCTTCTAGGCCACCATCTGTGTGTGTTTGTGTGTATACCAGAGCTGGCGAAGCAAGAAACCATGGGCGCGACAGCTCCCAAACAGGCTCCAATCTACCCTGTGCTTGCTGAACAGCCCGTTGGCCAGCATATCACGTCCATCTACAAGGACCGTCTACGCCAGTTCACGGCTACAGGCCAGTACCAGGGCCATAACCTGCTAGAGTGAGCTTGCGTGCCATCTACAGCCTCATCAGATGTATGACGTTGCCGTTGTTTACTAACAGCTGGTGCGGGGATACAGCAAGTTCTTCTACGCGCTCAACGACGATGAGAAGTACGTAAAGCTTTGGGTCTACTCGGTGCCAAACCTCGAGAGACCATCGTTCAAGGATGCCGTCAAGAACGAGTTCAAGCCTACTCGCAGAGGAGAGTCGTTTGGGCCCAGCTGGTCGACTCACTGGTTCAAGATACAGCTCACGGTTCCCGAGGACATGAGGAAATATGACCACCTCGAGTTCCATTGGAATGCCAACAACGAAGGAATGGTCTGGACCGAGGATGGCCGGCCATTGCAAGGTCTCTCTGGAGGCGACAGAACCGAATGGATTATCCCCAAGGACTTTAGAGACGGTGCACCACACATCTTCTACATCGAGATGGCCTGCAATGGCCTATTTGGCAACTCAGACGGCGATCTCATCAAGCCTCCTAGTACAAACAAGTACTACAGGCTTGACTCGGCTAAGATTGTAGCTGTCAACCTCCAGGCACGAGCTTTGAACTATGACTTTTGGCAGATTGGAGGTTAGTAATTAGTCAAGCAACGTAGGATCAAAGTTCAAGCATGGCTGACATGGTCATAGATGCTGCTAGAGAGTTCCCTTCGGATTCCTGGCAGGCTCACAAGGCCTTGATAGTTGGCAATGCCATGATGGATGCCTTCATTGAGGGCAATGGCAGCCAGGAGTCTATCATCAAGGCACGCAAGGTTGCCCAGGAGTACATTGGAACGAAAGTTGACTCTCCTGATGTCTACAAAACCGAAGGCGAGCCCATTGTCTTTGCAACGGGCCACTGCCACATCGATACCTGCTGGCTATGGCCGTTTGCTGAAACAAAGCGAAAAGTAGCTCGGTCCTGGTCAACCCAGTGTGACTTGATGGAGCGATACCCGGAATTCCGCTTTACCTGCTCTTCGGCACAACAGTTCAAGTGGCTTGAGGAAGGATACCCATATGCATTTGACCGAGTCAAGAGCTGGGTGAAAAAGGGTTCTTTCCAGCCCATTGGCGGCAGCTGGGTTGAGCATGACACCAACCTGCCCAGCGGTGAGTCTTTGGTTCGTCAGTTCCTGTATGGCCAGAGATACTTCGAGAGCCGTTTCGGTAAACGATGCACCACATTCTGGTTGCCTGACACGTTCGGATACTCCTCTCAGATTCCCCAGCTCTGCCGCCTGGCTGGGATGACCCGTTTCTTTACCCAGAAACTCAGCTGGAACAACATCAACAACTTCCCGCACACCACCTTTAACTGGGTTGCCCTGGATGGCAGCCAGGTCATCTGCCATATGCCTCCGTCAGAGACATATACTGCCGAAGCTCATTTCGGTGATGTTAAGCGTAGTATCACCCAGCACAAGTCCATGGACCAGGACAACACCTCTCTCCTTGTCTTCGGAAAGGGTGATGGCGGTGGTGGCCCCACGTTCGAGCATATCGAAAAGCTACGTCGACAGAGAGGCATGAGTGACACTGTTGGACTGCTGCCCCGTGTCACCATTGGAGGCTCGGTCGATGATTTCTTTGCAACGCTTGAGAAGAAGGCTGTGGAGGGAACCAAGTTTATAACCTGGTATGGAGAGCTGTACTTTGAACTCCACCGAGGAACTTATACCACCCAATCCAATAACAAGAGAAACAACCGCAAGGGAGAATTCCTCCTCCGCGAGGTTGAGCTTCTTGCCACTCTAGCCTCCCTCAGGAGCTCCTCGTACAAATACCCCAAGAAGGAGATTGACAACATGTGGGAACCAGTCTTGCTCTGCCAGTTCCATGACTGTCTTCCCGGTAGCGCAATCAGACTGTGCTATGATGAGTCCGATGCCTTCTATGCTGAAGTGTTCAGGATTGGCGCAAAGGTTAGAAATGAAGCCATGAAGGAGCTTGGATTCCAGAGCAAGGAGTCTGGATCAGACGGTAAACTTGTTGCATTGAACACCCTTCCCTGGCCTCGCTCTGAGATTGTCAGGATGAATAACCCGGGCGTTTCATCTGGCTCTCCCCAGTACGCCCTGGTGAGCGGTGGCACCGGAGTGATGAAGGTTGAGCCCTTGAGCTCCACTCAGTCTGCTTCACTTTCTGTGAAGGAAGTAGACGCCGGGGTTTTTGAGCTACGCAATGACAGCCTGGTGGTCAAAGTCGAGAAAGGCGTGATCACCTCCCTCTTTGATGTGAAAGCAAAGCGCGAAGTGATTGCAAAGGGAGGAAAAGCCAACCAATTTGTCATCTTCGACGACAAGCCATTGTACTGGCAAGCCTGGGATGTCGAGGTCTATCACCTTGACTCACGCAAGGAATTGCCCTCCACGGAGACTAAGATTGCAGAACAGTCTCCTCACCGGGTCAGTGTTGTGACTGAGACCAAGATCAGTGACAAGAGTTGGGCGAAGACCACCATCAGCCTTTCCGCCGAGACCAAAGATAGCATGCCTATGGTCGAGATGGACTGCGAGGTTGAATGGCGAGAGACGATGAAGTTCCTCAAGGTCGAGTTCCCTGTTGACGTTCGCAACACCGAGGCATCGTATGAGAGCCAGTTTGGTATCACCAGACGCCCAACCCACTACAACACCACGTAAGTACATATTTTTTTTTTCTTTTTTTTTTTTTTTGATTTGAGCTGCAAAGACGGGGTATAATGCTAACAATGCATCGCGCACGTTGTAGTTGGGACATGGCCAAGTTTGAGGTATGCTGCCACAAATGGGCCGATCTGTCCGAGAGCGGGTACGGAGTCTCTATCCTGAACGACTCCAAGTACGGTTTTGCAACCGCAGGCAACATGATGAGGCTCTCCCTCATCCGTGCCTCGAAAGCACCCGATGACACCGCAGACATTGGTCATCACCGCATCCGGTACGCTATCCTGCCACACTCTGGTCCACTTGACTACCGCACTGTCAGAGCAGGGTACAACTTCAACCATCCACTAGCCATCGAATCAGCCTGTGGACCTGAGACGGTGCAAGATTTCCAAGCCGTGAGACTGGTCGACGCCACGCCGGCACTTGTTCTGGACACCGTGAAGCGTGGTCAAGACGACGAGGATGTTTCTAACGACGATCTGCCACGCCGTAAAGGCAAGAGTGTGATTGTGCGTATCTTCGACTCGATGGGAGGACGCAGCACGGGTGTCCTGGAGACAGATCTCAAGGTGCAGAAGGTGTTCAAGTGTAACCTTCTCGAAGATGATCTGGAAGAACTGCCGATCGAGGGATCTGGACCCCGGCGTGTGAACATTGTACTGAGAGCCTTTGAAGTTGCAACGTACAGACTTCAGCTGTAATGTGTTGCTTTGAGTTTTCTTATCACATTCATTTTTCACAAGTTCTAGTTAGTTACCCCATGTCCACTTAATGATGACGATCCAGTGTTTTTTTACCCCGTAACTAGATAAGCAACTAGTTAGCTAGGCAGATAGTATGTGGTCAAATCTGTGCAATGAAATTGATCCTATTATGCATGACACCTCTATCTAAATGTGTAGTGTAACTTGTTGAGCAAAAAAAAAGGAAGACGAGAGCATCCACAAGCCCCAAGGTATATATCGCTTTTCCCACCGTGAACCCCCAAAACACCGTCCATGGACCCTATTAGGTAGTTTTACAAAATGCTAAAAAGGCAAAATGAAAAGGACGAGGGTCACTCTCCTCTAACATACGTGATCTTCAACCTCTTGAGAGGCTGCTTGCTATCACCCTCGTCGCCCGTCTCTCTATCCCGACGTGCCGACGACGCATCGCCCACAGACTTTCTATTACTCTTCTTATTTGCAGCCGTCTTGTTACCACCTGCTGCTGCGGCAGAGCCCTCTTTACCCTCGCTCTTGATGCCCGGAGCAGTCGACGTAGGCGTCTGGGCATGCGAGGGAGTCGTATGAGCACTCGACGGAGCCGGGGAGTCCTAGGCACGAGAGTCAGCAAAAATAAACTCATATATATAAAAAAAACCGACGATCAACACACCCTCATGAAACTGGTCGAGCTGCGGGAGAACACCCTGTCGGAGTCAGCCACCTGACCCTTCCGCCTGGTCGTGGGACCGTTGCCTGAGCCAAACGAGCCACCGATCCCGCCGCCTCCCATGCTCGAGAGGCTCGACGCGCCCTTGATGTAGTTGTCGAAGCCCTTGATGATGTTGCCTGCGCCCGTCTCCTCGAGGTAGGACTGTTCGAAGCGGTATATCGACTCTTCCAGAGCGGCCTGTCGGGTAGAAGTTATGAAGTCAGTCACTGGTGCGAAGCCAAAAGAAACAATAAAGCTTGTGCTAGAGGTCTTGTAAATACCAGGTTCTTGTCCATCAGGCGCTTCTTCTGCAGGGTATCTCGCAGCTCGCGCCTTAGCTTCTCGTAGTAAGGGATGCCGCGCGCAGGAGCTTGCTGGTCAGCAGCGCCGGAAGCCGTGGGCGCAGCGGCCGCGGACGACTCGTTGGCCGTGGTGGTTGCATTGGCGGGCGCCGCGGGAGCTTCCGAAGCCATCGCGGTCAAGAGCAAGCGCTTTACGGCTGGTGATGTCGGCGGTGCTGGCGTTGCTGGTGTTGCTGGCGGTGATCCTGTAACTTAACCTCCGGTAGAGAGACGGCTGGCGTTGTTGGTTGCAGCTTTCTTCGTGTTCTTCGAGATGCAGCTGAGAAGATAAGAGCAGATAAGGCAGTGTTTGCACTGTTTGCACTGCGACGCCTGCATAAGAAGCAGAAGCGCAGAAGAAGCGCAGCATCGCCGCCGGCCTTTTCTTTGCATCTTCTGTATCTTCTACATCTTTTTATATTCTGATATTTTTAATATTTTGATATTCTGCTGAAGGATATAGAGATCAAGCGTTGCACGATGGACCACCATAAGCATGGAGATATGGACATGGGCGAGTGCAGCATGAACGTCAGTCTACTAACTAGTTATTCGTTGCTTGTACTACAACTACTACTGGTTATAAGATCTTCAACTAACGGCTGCTAGATGCTGTTCACCTTCTCGACCAAAAACCTGTGCATCGTCTTCCCCCAGTGGAGAGTCACCGGCCTGTTCTCGCTGCTGCTCTCGCTGGCGGCCGTCGTCCTGCTGGTCGCCGGCTACGAGGCCCTGCGAGACTTTACCCGGCAGTACGAGCTGGCGACGCTGGGGCAAAAGGACCTGCCATCCAGTATGTAACCTGAATTTTCATTCTTACCCTTTAATTCTCACTGTCCTGCCTTTGTTTTATCTGCGTCGTCTCATGAACGGCCGGTTTGACAATTCGCTCTCATGGAAGACGTCGGCTGTACGCAGCCAATGCCGGCGTCAGCGTCAGCGTCAACGATACCACACAGGCTCTACGGTACAGCTGTAGGAGACGAAAATAGCTCACTGCTCTGCTCAGACCGGACAGGTAGAGGATCCGTCGCGGAGCGGAAAGCGAAAGTCACCCGTGCAGGCCTGTATGCGGCCCAGGTCTTTTACAGCTTCATCATCATGTACGTTGTTTTTGCTTGCTCTCCCGGACTTTGGCATCAATCAAAATTCTTACGAGTTGATAGGCTGCTGTTTATGACGTATAATGGCTGGATCATGCTGGCCGTGGCCGCGGGTGCGTTTATGGGACATCTCATGTTTGGAGAGTCATCTGCCTCCAAGACTGTTTCGTGTCATTGATCGAAAGTGCAGCTGGGCGGGTATCTCGGGTGCACTGATTGATTTTTGGCGGTTCTCCAATGAAGAGGAGAGGTGTATATATGATGATGATGATGGTGATGTTGAGCGTTGTATGACGTAGCTCTCTAATCTTTATTCTTTTTGTTGGTATTGTTACATGACAGATGGAACTTATTCAAGGCACTTCGGCGTCACTGTCGTCGTCGCCAAATCCAAAGCTGAATCCTCCACCTCCAGCTGCAGAGTCAGCGGTAGAATCATTCGCAGTTTTGACTACTTCATCCCACTTTCTCTTCTTTTTGGCCTCCAGCTCAAGCAGGGCCAGCTCAAGCATGTCCGGATAGGTTTCTTGCATTCTCTCGACAAACAAGCCATACGGGTCCTCGATGTCCTTTCGGAAACCGGATACCTGGTCAGCTTTATTCTTCATAAAGTCCAGGGTGGAACGGAGGTGTTTACGAGGCACAAAGTTCTGCGTGATGGCTATCGACTCTGACAGATTGACTACCAGATGCCACCAGCCTGAGGGGACATGTAGGACCTCTCCTTCGCCGCATATGCCTTCCAAACAGCCGGGAGTGTTCCGCGCCTCGTCGTGGAAGTTGAGAAGCCATTCTGCGATGCTGAGAGGGGAGGTTACCTCTGACTGGTCGGCAGAGACATAGACGCCTGGAGGAGGCGGTAGGGAGGCTGAACCAGGGAACATGATCCAGTACTTTGAGCCTCGCAGCACGGCGTTCCATGCGCTTGTGGCGTTGGGATCCTTGTGAAAGGTGCTCCCGCTCCTTGCAGGGCCGATGATCAGCCACTCCTTATCCGGCCGCTGGTTACCCAGTACAGTGAACAAGTCTGTTCCAAAACACGAGGGTGGTTGAAAGACGGCCTCTTCAGGGCCAGTAGGTAGTCCCATCTTGGAGACAAAGTTTTTGTCAAAGAGGTACAGCGGGCTCTCGTCTGAGTTGTTGTTCATATAGTCTACGTATGTCCTGAACGGCCGGTCCACCGCCTCTGCACGGAAGAGGGTATCTGGATGGTTTTGTAGTATATGTCCGACAGACCATGTCTTGAAGGCCGGCCACTGTTTGACTGGCTCGGTAAGGATGAAGGGCTTGTCTGCCCATGACTGGCCAAACTCGGCCTGAGTCATATTGGCCAGACGGGATATCCTGTTCCTAGACGGTATGTCATAGCAAGCGGCCAGGGAGAGATGGGCACACTGGAACGGCCGATGCAGCGTGTCTGAGAAGAGCTGCGAGCAGTCTGGCGAGGCGGCTTTTGACTGCGGCAGGTTGAGATATGTCGAGTGCCAGTCTCCCTGCCATGAGAAGCTTGACGGTGATGCCCTGGGATATACGTTAGCAGAGACAACATGACCAGACAGCCAAGTATAAATAACTGACAACTAACTAGTTACTTACTGTATGAAAAGAGCCTTCCAGAGCTCCTCTGCCCTGGTAAATGCATAGAGAGCCCTGCATGTCATCCCCAGTCGTCTCAGCGTCGAGGCATCAAACGACTCCAGCACCGTCAGCACCAGCTCGTCTGGCAGCAAGCCAAAGACGCCCATGGCAGGCCGTATGTCTCCTGCCGCTGCCAGTCCGTTGCCAGAGGGCTTCACGCCCAGCGGGTGGACTGGAATCGCATCACCACCGTCCCCTTCGCCTTCGCCTTCGTCTTGGTCTTTCGGCTTCTCGCCCACCGGCTGCTCTGCTCTGTCACCGAGCTCGCATCCCGTCGTGTAACTCTTCATCTATACAGCAGCAGCCGAGCTAGCCGTCAGTTAATACGACCTCCAGGCTGACTCTTTTGTTTTTTTTTTCTTTTGTCCTCGCTCGCTTATTGATTGCTGTGTCTCCAAAGCCATCCACACACCTGGCAATTGACATAGATAGATGTAACTATGTAGAGGCAGATAATCGGCAGCCCACCACTGACTGCTCCGTCGCCGTCACCACAACCCTAAAGCGACAACTAAATGCATAGAAACCAAGCAAGCCAGCAGCCGGACAGCTTCATGCATCTTTCTTCTGTCTCGCTCACGGCTTTTCTGCTTCTTCCTGTCGCGCCTTTTCACTGGCTGGAAATCCCACTAGCAAGAAAAAAACGTTAATTTAAAAAATTCAACCCACTTTGTAACTTTTTTTTTTTTTTTTTTTTTTTTTTTCTTTTCTTTTTT